>NW_027278413.1:116996-218151 GCF_030028105.1 Mobula birostris | reverse complement strand
TGTGAATGTGTGGTCGTGGAGAGAGTGTGTAATCTCCTTGTGAGAATCTGGTCGTCGAGAGTGTATATAATCTCCTTGTGAGGTTGTGGTCGTAGAGAGCGTGTATAATCTCCTTGTGAGAGTGGGGTCGTGGAGAGAGTTTATAATCTCCTTGTCAGAGTGTTGTGATGGTGAGAGTGTATAATCTCCTTGTGAGTGAGGTCGTGGAGAGAGTGTATAATCTCCTTGTGAGTGTGTTGTTGTGGAAAGAGTGTATAATCTGCTTGTGAGAGTGTGATCATGTAGAGAGCGAATAATCTCCTTGTGACTGTGTGGCCGTGAAAAGTGTGTATAATCTCCATGTGAATGTGTGGTCGTGGAGAGAGTGTGTAATCTCCTTGTGAGAATCTGGTCGTCGAGAGTGTATCTAATTTCCTTGTGAGGTTGTGGTCGTAGTGAGCGTGTATAATCTCCTTGTGAGATTGGGGTCGTGGAGGGAGTGCATAATCTCCTGTGAGAGTGTGGTTGTCGTGAGAGTGTATATTCTCCTCCTGCAAGTGTGGTCGTGGAGGGAATTGTGTAATCTCCCTGTGCGAGTGTGGTCCTGGAGAGAGCGAATAATCTCCTTGTGACAGTGTGGCTGTGAATAGAGTGTATAATCTCCATGTGAATGTGTGGTCGTGGAGTGAGTGTGTAATCTCCTTGTGAGAATCTGGTCGTCGAGAGTGTATATAATCTCCTTGTGAGGTTGTGGTCGTAGAGAGCGTGTATAATCTCCTTGTGAGAGTGGGGTCGTGGAGAGAGTTTATAATCTCCTTGTCAGAGTGTTGTGATGGTGAGAGTGTATAATCTCCTTGTGAGTGAGGTCGTGGAGAGAGTGTATAATCTCCTTGTGAGTGTGCTGTTGTGGAAAGAGTGTATAATCTGCTTGTGAGAGTGTGGTCATGTAGAGAGCGAGTAATCTCCTTGTGACAGTGTGTCCGTGAATAGAGTGTATAATCTCCATGTGAATGTGTGGTCGTGGAGAGAGTGTGTAATCTCCTTGTGAGAATCTGGTCGTCGAGAGTGTATATAATCTCCTTGTGAGGTTGTGGTCGTAGAGAGCGTGTATAATCTCCTTGTGAGAGTGGGGTCGTGGCAAGAGTGTATAATATTTTTGTGAGAGTCTGGTGGTGGAGAGAGTGTATAATCTCCTTGTGAATGATGGTCATGAAGAGAGTGTATTATCTCCTCGTAAGAGTGTTGTCGTGGAGAGAGTGTATAGTCTCCTTCTGAAAGCTTGGTCGTGGAGAGTGTGTATAATCTCCTTGTGAGAGTGTGGTCCTGCAGAGAGGGTATAACCTCCTTGTGAGAGTGTGGTCCTGCAGAGAGTGTGTAATCTCCTTGTGAGAGTGTGGCCGTGAAGAGAGTGTATAATCTCCATGTGAATGTGTGGTCGTGGAGAGAGTGTGTAATCTCCTTCTGAGAGTGTGGTTGTCGAGAGTGTATATAATCTCCTTGTGAGATTGTGGTCGTGGACAGCGTGTATAATCTCCTTGTGAGAGTGTGGTCCTGCAGAAAGTGAATATCTCCTGGTGAGAGTGTGGCCGTGGAGAGAATGCATAATCTCCATGTGAGAATGTGGTCGTGGTGAGCGTGTGTAATCTGCATGTGACAGAGTGGTCGTGGAAAGACTGTATAATCTCCTTGTGAGGGTATGGTCCTGGAGAGCGTGTATAATTTACTTTTGACAGTGTGGTCATGGAGAGAGTGTATAACCTCCTTGTGAGAGTGTAGCGATGGTGAGGGTGTGTAATCTCCTTGTGAAAGTGTGGTCGTGGAGGGAGTGCGTAATCTCCTGTGAGAGTGTGGTTGTCGTGAGAGTACATATTCTCCTCCTGCAAGTGTGGTCGTGGAGGGAATTGTGTAATCTCCTTGTGTGAGTGTTGTCGTTGAGAGACTGTATAGTCTCCTTGTGAAAGCTTGGTTGTGGAGACTGTGTATAATCTTCTTGTGAGAGTGTGCTCCCGGAGAGAGGGTATAATCTCCTTGTGAGAGTGTGGTCCGGCAGAGAGTGCATAATCTCCTTGTGAGAGTGTTGCGATGGTGAGAGTGTATAATCTCCTTCTGAGAGTGGGGTCGTGGAGAGAGTGTATAATCTCCTTGTGAGAGTGTGGTCGTGGAGGGAGTGCATAATCTCCTGTGAGAGTGTGGTTGTCGTGAGAGTGTATATTCTCCTCCTGCAAGAGTGGTCGTGGAGGGAATTGTGTAATCTCCCTGTGCGAGTGTGGTCCTGGAGAGAGCGAATAATCTCCTTGTGACAGTGTGGCCGTGAATAGAGTGTATAATCTCCATGTGAATGTGTGGTCGTGGAGAGAGTGTGTAATCTCCTTGTGAGAATCTGGTCGTCGAGAGTGTATATAATCTCCTTGTGAGGTTGTGGTCGTAGAGAGCGTGTATAATCTCCTTGTGAGAGTGGGGTCGTGGAGAGAGTTTATAATCTCCTTGTCAGAGTGTTGTGATGGTGAGAGTGTATAATCTCCTTGTGAGTGAGGTCGTGGAGAGAGTGTATAATCTCCTTGTGAGTGTGTTGTTGTGGAAAGAGTGTATAATCTGCTTGTGAGAGTGTGGTCATGTAGAGAGCGAATAATCTCCTTGTGACAGTGTGGCCGTGAATAGAGGGTATAATCTCCATGTGAATGTGTGGTCGTGGAGAGAGTGTGTAATCTCCTTGTGAGAATCTGGTCGTCGAGAGTGTATAAAATCTCCTTGTGAGGTTGTGGTCGTAGAGAGCGTGTATAATCTCCTTGTGAGAGTGGGGTCGTGGCAAGAGTGTATAATATTTTTGTGAGAGTCTGGTGGTGGAGAGAGTGTATAATCTTCTTGTGAATGATGGTCATGAAGAGAGTGTATTATCTCCTCGTAAGAGTGTTGTCGTGGAGAGAGTGTATAGTCTCCTTCTGAAAGCTTGGTCGTGGAGAGTGTGTATAATCTCCTTGTGTGAGTGTGGTCCTGGAGAGAGGGTATAACCTCCTTGTGAGAGTGTGGTCCTGCAGAGAGTGTATAATCTCCTTGTGAGAGTGTGGCCGTGAAGAGAGTGTATAATCTCCATGTGAATGTGTGGTCGTGGAGAGAGTGTGTAATCTCCTTCTGAGAGTGTGGTTGTCGAGAGTGTATATAATCTCCTTGTGAGATTGTGGTCGTGGACAGCGTGTATAATCTCCTTGTGAGAGTGTGGTCCTGCAGAAAGTGTATATCTCCTGGTGAGAGTGTGGCCGTGGAGAGAATGCATAATCTCCATGTGAGAATGTGGTCGTGGTGAGCGTGTGTAATCTGCATGTGACAGAGTAGTCGTGGAAAGACTGTATAATCTCCTTGTGAGGGTATGGTCCTGGAGAGCGTGTATAATTTACTTTTGACAGTGTGGTCATGGAGAGAGTGTATAACCTCCTTGTGAGAGTGTTGCGATGGTGAGAGTGTGTAATCTCCTTGTGAGAGTGTGGTCGTGGAGGGAGTGCTTAATCTCCTGTGAGAGTGTGGTTGTCGTGAGAGTACATATTCTCCTCCTGCAAGTGTGGTCGTGGATTGAATTGTGTAATCTCCTTGTGTGAGTGTTGTCGTTGAGAGACTGTATAGTCTCCTTGTGAAAGCTTGGTTGTGGAGACTGTGTATAATCTTCTTGTGAGAGTGTGCTCCCGGAGAGAGGGTATAACCTCCTGGTGAGAGTGTGGTCCGGCAGAGAGTGCATAATCTCCTTGTGAGAGTGTTGCGATGGTGAGAGTGTATAATCTCCTTCTGAGAGTGGGGTCGTGGAGAGAGTGTATAATCTCCTTGTGAGAGTGTGGTCGTGGAGGGAGTGCATAATCTCCTGTGAGAGTGTGGTTGTCGTGAGAGTGTATATTCTCCTCCTGCAAGTGTGGTCGTGGAGGGAATTGTGTAATCTCCTTGTGCGAGTGTGGTCCTGGAGAGAGTGAATAATCTCATTGTGACCGTGTGGCCGTGAAGAGAGGGTATAATCCCCATGTAAATGTGTTGTCGTGGAGAGAGTGCGTAATCTCCTTGTGAGTGTGCGGTCCTGTACAGAGTGTATATTCTCCTTGTGAGAGCGTGGCCGTGGAGAGAGTGTATAATCTCTTTGGGAGAATGTGGTCGTGGAGAGAGTGTGTAATCTCCTTGTGAGAATCTGGTCGTCGAGAGTGTATATAATCTCCTTGTGAGGTTGTGGTCGTAGAGAGCGTGTATAATCTCCTTGTGAGAGTGGGGTCGTGGCAAGAGTGTATAATATTTTTGTGAGAGTCTGGTGGTGGAGAGAGTGTATAATCTCCTTGTGAATGATGGTCATGAAGAGAGTGTATTATCTCCTCGTAAGAGTGTTGTCGTGGAGAGAGTGTATAGTCTCCTTCTGAAAGCTTGGTCGTGGAGAGTGTGTATAATCTCCTTGTGTGAGGGTATAACCTCCTTGTGAGAGTGTGGTCCTGCAGAGAGTGTATAATCTCCTTGTGAGAGTGTGGCCGTGAAGAGAGTGTATAATCTCCATGTGAATGTGTGGTCGTGGAGAGAGTGTGTAATCTCCTTCTGAGAGTGTGGTTGTCGAGAGTGTATATAATCTCCTTGTGAGATTGTGGTCGTGGACAGCGTGTATAATCTCCTTGTGAGAGTGTGGTCCTGCAGAAAGTGTATATCTCCTGGTGAGAGTGTGGCCGTGGAGAGAATGCATAATCTCCATGTGAGAATGTGGTCGTGGTGAGCGTGTGTAATCTGCATGTGACAGAGTGGTCGTGGAAAGACTGTATAATCTCCTTGTGAGGGTATGGTCCTGGAGAGCGTGTATAATTTACTTTTGACAGTGTGGTCATGGAGAGAGTGTATAACCTCCTTGTGAGAGTGTTGCGATGGTGAGAGTGTGTAATCTCCTTGTGAGAGTGTGGTCGTGGAGGGAGTGCTTAATTTCCTGTGAGAGTGTGGTTGTCGTGTGAGTACATATTCTCCTCCTGCAAGTGTGGTCGTGGAGGGAATTGTGTAATCTCCTTGTGTGAGTGTTGTCGTTGAGAGACTGTATAGTCTCCTTGTGAAAGCTTGGTTGTGGAGACTGTGTTTAATCTTCTTGTGAGAGTGTGCTCCCGGAGAGAGGGTATAATCTCCTTGTGAGAGTGTGGTCCAGCAGAGAGTGCATAATCTCCTTGTGAGAGTGTTGCGATTGTGAGAGTGTATAATCTCCTTCTGAGAGTGGGGTCGTGGAGAGAGTGTATAATCTCCTTGTGAGAGTGTGGTCGTGGAGGGAGTGCATAATCTCCTGTGAGAGTGTGGTTGTCGTGAGAGTGTATATTCTCCTCCTGCAAGTTTGGTCGTGGAGGGAATTGTGTAATCTCCTTGTGCGAGTGTGGTCCTGGAGAGAGTGAATAATCTCATTGTGACCGTGTGGCCGTGAAGAGAGGGTATAATCCCCATGTAAATGTGTTGTCGTGGAGAGAGTGCGTAATCTCCTTGTGAGTGTGCGGTCCTGTACAGAGTGTATATTCTCCTTGTGAGAGTGTGGCCGTGGAGAGAGTGTATAATCTCTTCGGGAGAATGTGGTTGTGGAGAGAGTGTGTAATCTCCGTGTGAAAGCTTGATCGTGGAGTGTGTGTATAATCTCCTTGTGAGGGTGTGGTACTGGAGAGAGTGTATAATCTCCTTGTGAGAGTGTGGTTGTGGAGAGAGTGTATAATCTCCTTGCGAGATTGTGGTCGTGGAGAGCGTATATGATCTCCTTGTGAGAGTGTTGCGATGATGAGAGTGTATAATCTCCCTGTGAGAGTGGGGTCGTGGAGAGAATGTACAATCTCCTTGTGAGAATGTGGTCGTAGAGGGAATGTATAATCTCCTTGTGCGAGTGTTGTCGTGGAGAGTGGGTATAGTCTACTTTAAAAGCTTGGTCGTGGAGAGTGTGTATAATTTCCTTGTGCGAGTGTGGTCCTGGAGAGAGGGTATAATCTCCTTGTGAAAGAGTGGTCGTGAAGAGAGTGTATAATCTCCTCGTAAGTGTGTTGTCATGGAGAGAGTGTATAGTCTCCTTCTGAAACCTTGGTCGTGGAGAGTGTGTATAATCTCCTTGTGTGAGTGTGCTCCTGCAGAGAGAGTACAACCTCCTTGTGAGAGTGTGGTCCTGCAGAGAGTGTATAATCTCCTTGTGAGAGTTTGGCCGTGAAGAGAGTGTATAATCTCCATGTGAATGTGTGGTCCTGGAGAGAGTGTGTAATCTGATTCTGAGAGTGTGGTTGTCGAGAGTGTAGATAATCTCCTTGTGAGATTGTGGTCGTGAAGACCGTGTATAATCTCCTTGTGAGATTGTGGTCGTGAAGACCGTGTATAATCTCCTTGTGAGATTGTGGTCGTGGTGAGCGTGTATAATTTCCTTGTGAGTGTGTGGTCCTGGAGAGAGGGTATAATCTCCTTGTGAGACTGTGGTCCTATACAGAGTGTACAAACTCCATGTGAATGTGTGGTCGTGGAGAGAGTGCGTAATCTCTTTGTGAGAATCTGGTCGTGGAGAGTGTATATAATCTCCTTGTGAGAATGTGGTCATGGAGAGAGTGTATATTCTCCTTGTGAGAATGTGGTCGTGGAGAGAGTTTATAATCTCCTTGTCAGAGTGTTGTGATGGTGAGAGTGTATAATCTCCTTGTGAGTGAGGTCGTGGAGAGAGTGTATAATCTCCTTGTGAGTGTGTTGTTGTGGAAAGAGTGTATAATCTGCTTGTGAGAGTGTGATCATGTAGAGAGCGAATAATCTCCTTGTGACAGTGTGGCCGTGAATAGAGTGTATAATCTCCATGTGAATGTGTGGTTGTGGAGAGAGTGTGTAATCTCCTTGTGAGAATCTGGTCGTCGAGAGTGTATATAATCTCCTTGTGAGGTTGTGGTCGTAGAGAGCGTGTATAATCTCCTTGTGAGAGTGGGGTCGTGGCGAGAGTGCATAAGCTTTTTTTGAGAGTGTGGTTGTGGAGAGAGTGTATAATCTCCTTGTGAAAGTGTGGTTGTGGAGAGAGTGTATAATCTCCTTGTGAGAGTGTTTTCGTTGAGAGAGTGTATAGTCTCCTTGTGAAAGCTTGGTCGTGGAGGGTGTGTATAATCTCCTTGTGAGAGTGTGGTCATGGAGAGAGTGTATAATATTTTTGTGAGAGTCTGGTGGTGGAGAGAGTGTATAATCTCCTTGTGAATGGTGGTCATGAAGAGAGTGTATTATCTCCTTGTAAGAGTGTTGTCGTGGAGAGAGTGTATAGTCTCCTTCAGAAAGCTTGGTCGTGGAGAGTGTGTATAATCTCCTTGTGTGATTGTGGTCCTGCAGAGAGGGTATAACCTCCTTGTGAGAGTGTGGTCCTGGAGAGAGTGTATAATCTCCTTGTGAAAGTGTAGTCGTGGAGAGAGTGTATAATCTCTTTGTGAGAGTGTTGTCGTGGAGAGAGTGTATAGTCCCCTTGTGAGAGTGTGGTTGTGCAGAGAGAACATAAACTCCTTGTGAGAGTGTGCTCCTGGAGAGAGTGTATAATCTCCTTGTGAGTGTGTGGTCCTGTACAGAGTGTATAATCTCCTTGTGAGAGTGTGGCCGTGGAGAGAGTGTGTAATCTCCTTGTGAATGTATTGACTTGGAGGGAGTACAGAATCTCCTTGTCAGAGTGATTTCATGGAGAGAGTGTATAATCTCCTTGAGAGAATGTGGTTGTGGAGAGAGTGTGTAATCTCCGTGTGAAAGCTTGATCGTGGAGAGTGTGTATAATCTCCTTGTGAGAGTATGGTCATGGAGAGAGTGTATAATCTCCTTGTGAGAGTGTGGCCGTGGAGAGAGTGTGCAATCTCCTTGTGAATGTATGGACTTGGAGAGAGTGTATAATCTCCTTGGGAGAATATGGTTGTGGAGAGAGTGCGTATCTCCTTTGAGAATGTGGTCGTGGTGGGAGTGTACAATCTGCTTGCCAGACTGTGGTCATGGAGAAAGTGTATAATCTCCTTCTGAGACTGTCGTCGTGGAGGGACTGCATAATCTCCTTGTGAGAGTGTGGTTGTCGAGAGTGTATCTAATCTCCTTGTGAGATTGTGGTCGTGGAGAGAGCTGAAAATCTCTTTTTGAGAGCGTGTTCGTGGTAAGAGTGTACATCTCCTTGTGAGAGTGTGGTCGTTGTGAGAGTGTATAATCTCCTTCTGAGAGTGTGGTCATGGAGAGAGTGTATAATCTGCTTGTCAGAGCGTGGTCCTGGAGAGAGTGTATAGTCCCCTTGGGAGAATGTGGTTGTAGACAGAGTGTGTAATCTCCATGTGAAAGCTTGATCGTGGAGAGTGTGTATAATCTCCTTGTGAGAGTGTGGTCCTGTAGACAGAGGGTATAATCTCCTTGTGAGAGTGTGGTCCTGGAGAGAGTTTATAATCTCCTTTTGAGAGTGTGGTCGTGGAGGGAGTGCATAATCTCCTTGAGAGAGTGTGGTTGTGGTGAGAATGTAAAATCTCTTTGTGCATGTGTGGTACTGGAGGGCATTATGTAATCTCCTGGTGAGAGTGTGGTCGTGGAGAGAGTGTGTAATCTCCTTGTGAGAGTGTTGTCGTGGAGAGACTGAATGCTTTCCTTGTGAAAGCTTGGTCGTGGAGAGTGTGTATAATCTCCTTGTGAGAGTGTGGTCCTGGAGAGAGGGTATAATCTCCTTGTGAGAGTGTGGTCCTGGAGAGAGGGTATAATCTCCTTGTGAGAGTTTGGTCCTGGAGAGAGTGTATAATCTCCTTGTGAGAGTGTGGCCGTTGAGAGAGTACATAATCTCCATGGAAATGTGTGGTCATGGAGAGAGTGTGTAATCTCCTTGTGATAATGTGGTCATGGAGGGAGTGTATAATCTGCTTGGGAGAGTGTGGACGTGGAGAGAGTTTATAATCTCCTTGTGAGAGTGTGGTTGTGGTGAGAGCGCATAATCTCCTTGTGCAAGTGTGGTCGTGGAGAGAATTGTGTAATCTGCTTGTAATAGTGTTTTCGTAGATAGAGTGTATAATCCCCTTGTGAGATTCTGGACCTGGAGAGAGTGTATAATCTCCTTGTGAGAGTGTGGTCGTGGAGAGTGTATCTAATATCCTTGTGAGATTGTGGTCGTGGAGAGCGTGTATAATCTCCTTGTGAGAGTGTGGTCGTGGAGGGAGCGTATTATCTCCTTGTGAATGTATGGTCTTGGAGGGTGTGTATAATCTCCTTCTGAGAGTGTGGTCGTGGCGAGTGCATATAATCTCCATGTGAATGTCTGGTCGTGGACAGAGTGTGTAATCTCCCTACTGGAGTGTGAGAGTGTGGGCGTTGAGAGTGCATATAATCTCCTTGTGAGAGTGTGGTCCTGTAGACAGAGGGTATAATCTCCTTGTGAGAGTGTGGTCCTGGAGAGAGTTTATAATCTCCTTTTGAGAGTGTGCTCGTGGAGGGAGTGCATAATCTCCTTGAGAGAGTGTGGTTGTGGTGAGAATGTAAAATCTCTTTGTGCATGTGTGGTACTGGAGGAGTGTGGTCCTGGAGAGAGTGTATAATCTCCTTGTGAGAGTGTGGTCCTGGAGAGAGGGTATAATCTCCTTGTGAGAGTGTGCTCCTGGAGAGAGGGTATAATCTCCTTGTGAGAGTGTGGTCTTGGAAAGAGTGTATAATTTCCTTGTGAGAGTGTGGCCGTGGACAGAGTGCATAATCTCCATGTGAATGTGTCGTCATGGAGAGAGTGTGTAATCTCATTGTGAGAGTGTGGTCGTGGAAAGACTGTATAAACTTCTTGTGAGGGTATGGTCCTGGAGAGCATGTATAATCTCCCTTTGACAGTGTGGTCGTGGAGAGAGTGTATAATCTCCATGTGAGAGTGTTGTGATGGTGAGTGTGTATAATCTCCTTGTGAGAGTGTGGTCGTGGAGAGAGTGTATAATCTCCTTGTTGAAGTGAGGTCATGTAGGGAGAGCGTATAATCTCCTTTTGAATGTGTCTTCTTTGAGTGAGTGTATAATCTCCTTGTGAGTGTTTGGTCCTGTACAGAGCATATAATCTCCTTGTGAGAGTGTGGCCGTGGAGAGAGTTTATAATCTCCTTGTGAGATTGTGGTCGTGGAGAGAGTTTATAATCTCCTTGTGAGAGTGGGGTCGTGGAGAGAGTGTATAATCTCCTTGTGAGGATGTGGTCGTGGAGGGAGTAAAACATCTGCTTTTGACAGTGTGGTCGTGGAGAGAGCTTATAATCTCTTTTTGAGAGTGTGTTCATGGTGAGAGTGTACATCTCCTTGTGAGTGTGTGCTCGTAGTGAGCGTGTATAATCTCCTTGTGAGAGTATGGTCCTGGAGATCGTGTAGAACCTCCTTGTGAGAGTGTGGTCATGGAGATAGTGTATCATCTACTTGTGAATGTATGGTCTTGGAGGGTGTGTATAATCTCCTTCTGAGAGTGTGGTCGTGGCGAGTGCGTATAATCTCCATGTGAATGTCTGGTCGTGGAGAGAGTGTGTAATCTCCTTATGAGAGTGTGAGAGTGTGGGCGTCGAGAGTGCATATAATCTCATTGTGAGATTGTGGTCGTGGAGAGCGTGTATAATCTGCTTGTGAGAGTGTGGTCGTTGAGAGAGAGTATAATCTCCTTGTGAGAGTGTGGTCGTGGAAAGAGTGTATAATCCCCTTGTGAAAGTTGGTCGTGGAGAGCGTATATAATCTGCTTGTGAGAATGTTGTCATGGAGAGAGTGTATAATTTCCTTGTGAGAGTGTGGCCGTGGACAGAGTGCATAATCTCCATGTGAATGTGTCGTCATGGAGAGAGTGTGTAATCTCATTGTGAGAGTGTGGTCGTGGAAAGACTGTATAATCCCCTTGTGAGGGTATGGTCCTGGAGAGCATGTATAATCTCCTTTTGACAGTGTGGTCGTGGAGAGAGTGTATAATCTCCTTGTGAGAGTGTTGTGGTGGTCAGTGTGTATAATCTCCTTGTGAGAGTGTTGTGGTGGTCAGTGTGTATAATCTCCTTGTAGAGTGTGGTCGTGGAGAGATTGTTTCATCTCCTTGTGAGACTGGTGTCGTTGAGAGAGTGTATAATCTCCTTGGGAGAATGTGGTTGTGGAGAGAGTGTGTGATCTCCATGTGAAAGGTTGATCGTGGAGAGTGTGTATAATCTCCTTGTGAGAGTGTGGTCCTGTAGAGAGAGGGTATAATCTCCTTGTGAGAGTGTGGTCCTGGAGAGAGTGTATAATCTCCTTTTGAGAGTGTGGTCGTGGAGGGAGTGCATAATCTCCTTGTGAGAGTGTGGTTGTGGTGAGAATGTATAATCTCTTTGTGCATGTGTGGTACTGGAGGGAATTGAGTATTCTCCTTGTGAGAGTGTGGTCGTGGAGAGAGTGTATAATCTCCTTGTGAGAGTGTTGTCGTGGAGAGAGTGAATACGCTCCTTGTGAAAGCTTGGTCGTGGAGAGTGTGTATAATCTCCTTGTGAGAATGTGGTCCTGGAGAGAGTGTATAATCTGCTTGTGACAGTGTGGCCCTGGACAGACTGCATAATCTCCATGTGAATGTGTCGTCATGGAGAGAGTGTGTACTCTCATTGTGAGAGTGTGGTCGTGGAAAGACTGTATAATCTTCTTGTGATTGTATGGTCCTGGAGAGCATGTATAATCTCCCTTTGACAGTGTGGTCGTGGAGAGAGTGTATAATCTCCATGTGAGAGTGTTGTGATGGTGAGTGTGTATAATCTCCTTGTGAGAGTGTGGTCGTGGAGAGAGTGTATAATCTCCTTGTTGAAGTGAGGTCGTGTAGGGAGAGTGTATAATCTCCTTTTGAATGTGTCTTCTTTGAGTGAGTGTATAATCTCCTTGTGAGTGTTTGGTCCTGTACAGAGCGTATAATCTCCTTGTGAGAGTGTGGCCGTGGAGAGAGTTTATAATCTCCTTGTGAGAGTGTGGTTGTGGTGAGAGCGCATAATCCCCTTGTGCAAGTGTGGTCGTGGAGAGAATTCTGTAATCTGCTTGTAATAGTGTTGTCGTAGATAGAGTGTATAATCCCCTTGTGAGATTCTGGACCTGGAGAGAGTGTATAATCTCCTTGTGAGAGTGTGGTCGTCGAGAGTGTATCTAATCTCCTTGTGAGATTGTGGTCGTGGAGAGAGTATATAATCTCCTTGTGAGGATGTGGTCGTGGAGGGAGTAAAACATCTGCTTTTGACAGTGTGGTCGTGGAGAGAGCTTATAATCTCTTTTTGAGAGTGTGTTCGTGGTGAGAGTGTACATCTCCTTGTGAGAGTGTGCTCGTGGTGAGCGTGTATAATCTCCTTGTGAGAGTATGGTCCTGGAGATCGTGTAGAACCTCCTTGTGAGAGTGTGGTCGTGGAGATAGTGTATCATCTCCTTGTGAATGTGTGGCCTTGAAGAGAGTGTATAATCTCCATGTGTATGTGTGGTCGTGGAGAGAGTGTGTCTTGGAGAGAGCGTACAATATCCTAAAGAGTGTGTGATCGTGGGGTGTGTGTATAATCTCCTTGTGAGAGTGTGGTCCTGGAGAGAGTGTATAATCTCCTTTTGAGAGTGTGGTCGTGGAGGGAGTGCATAATCTCCTTGTGAGAGTGTGGTTGTGGTGAGAATGTATAATCTCTTTGTGCATGTGTGGTACTGGAGGGAATTGAGTATTCTCCTTGTGAGAGTGTGGTCGTGGAGAGAGTGTATAATCTCCTTGTGAGAGTGTTGTCGTGGAGAGAGTGAATACGCTCCTTGTGAAAGCTTGGTCGTGGAGAGTGTGTATAATCTCCTTGTGAGAATGTGGTCCTGGAGAGAGGGTATAATCTCCTTGTGAGAGTGTGGTCCTGGAGAGAGTGTATAATCTGCTTGTGACAGTGTGGCCCTGGACAGACTGCATAATCTCCATGTGAATGTGTCGTCATGGAGAGAGTGTGTACTCTCATTGTGAGAGTGTGGTCGTAGAAAGACTGTATAATCTTCTTGTGATTGTATGGTCCTGGAGAGCATGTATAATCTCCCTTTGACAGTGTGGTCGTGGAGAAAGTGTATAATCTCCATGTGAGAGTGTTGTGATGGTGAGTGTGTATAATCTCCTTGTGATAGTGTGGTCGTGGAGAGAGTGTATAATCTCCTTGTTGAAGTGAGGTCGTGTAGGGAGAGTGTATAATCTCCTTTTGAATGTGTCTTCTTTGAGTGAGTGTATAATCTCCTTGTGAGTGTTTGGTCCTGTACAGAGCGTATAATCTCCTTGTGAGAGTGTGGCCGTGGAGAGAGTTTATAATCTCCTTGTGAGAGTGTGGTTGTGGTGAGAGCGCATAATCCCCTTGTGCAAGTGTGGTCGTGGAGAGAATTCTGTAATCTGCTTGTAATAGTGTTGTCGTAGATAGAGTGTATAATCCCCTTGTGAGATTCTGGACCTGGAGAGAGTGTATAATCTCCTTGTGAGAGTGTGGTCGCCGAGAGTGTATCTAATCTCCTTGTGAGATTGTGGTCGTGGAGAGAGTATATAATCTCCTTGTGAGGATGTGGTCGTGGAGGGAGTAAAACATCTGCTTTTGACAGTGTGGTCGTGGAGAGAGCTTATAATCTCTTTTTGAGAGTGTGTTCGTGGTGAGAGTGTACATCTCCTTGTGAGAGTGTGCTCGTGGTGAGCGTGTATAATCTCCTTGTGAGAGTATGGTCCTGGAGATCGTGTAGAACCTCCTTGTGAGAGTGTGGTCGTGGAGATAGTGTATCATCTCCTTGTGAATGTGTGGCCTTGAAGAGAGTGTATAATCTCCATGTGTATGTGTGGTCGTGGAGAGAGTGTGTCTTGGAGAGAGCGTACAATATCCTAAAGAGTGTGTGATCGTGGGGTGTGTGTATAATCTCCTTGTGAGAGTGTGGCCGTGGAGAGAGTGTGCAATCTCCTTATCAGAGTGTGGTCGTCGAGAGTGTATATAATCTCCTTGTGAGATTGTGGTCATGGAGAGCGTGTATAATTTCCTTGTGAGAGTGGGGTCGCGGAGAGAGAGTTTATAATCTCCTTGTGAGAGTGTTGTCGTGGAGAGAGTGTATAATCTCTTTCTGAGAGTGTGGTTGTGGAGAGAGTGTATAATCTCCTTGCAAGATTATGGTCGTGGAGAGCGTAAATAATCTCCTTGTGAGAGTGGGGTAGTGGAGAGAGTGTATAATCTCCTTGTGAGAGTGTGGTCATGGAGGAATTGTATAATCTGCCTGTCAGAGTGTGGTCCTGGAGAGAGTGTATAATCTCCTTGTAAGAATGCTCGTTGTGGAGAGAGTGAATAATCTCCTTGTGAAAATATTCTCGTGGAGAGTGTATATAATCTCCATGTGAGAGTGTGGTCGTGCAGAAGGTGTATAATCTCCTTGCGAGATTGTGGTCGTGGAGAACGTATATAATCTCCTTGTGAGAGTGTTGTCGTAGAGAGAGTATATAGACTCCTTGTCAAAGCTTGGTCGTGGAGAGTGTGCATAAACTCCTTCTGTGAGTGTGGTACTGGATAGAGTGTATAATCTCTTTGTGAGTGTGTGGACCTGTACAGAGTGTATAATATCCTTGTGAGAGTGTGGCCATGGAGAGAGTGTGTAATCTCCTTGTGAACGTATGGTCTTGTAGGAAGTGTATAATCTCCTTCTGAGAGTGTGGTCCTATAGAGAGTGTATAATCTACTTGTGAGAGTGTGTCCGTGGAGAGAGTGAATAATCTCCATGTGAATGTGTGGTCGTGGAGTGAGTGCGTAATCTCCATGTTATAGTGTGGTCGTGGAAAGTGTGTATAATCTCCTTGTGAGAGTGTGGTCGTGGAGGGAGTGTATAATCTGCTTGTGAGAGACTGGTCTTGGAGAGAGTGTATAATCTCCTTGTGGGAATGTGGTCGTGGAGAGAGTGTATAATCTCCGTGTGAGAACGTGGTCATGGAGAGAGTGTATAATCTCCTTGTCGAAGTGCTGTGATGGTGAGAGTGTATAATCTCCTTGTGAGTGGGGTCGTGGAGAGAGTGTATAATCTCCTTCTGAGAGTGTTGTTGTGGAGAGAGTGTATAATCTGCTTCTGAGATTGTGGTCCTGTAGAGAGAGAATAATATCCTTGTGACTGTGTGGCTGTGAAAAGAGTGTATAATCTCCACGTGAATGTGTGGTCGTGGACAGAGTGTGTAATCTCCTTGAGAGAATCTTGTCGTCGAGAGTGTATATAATCTCCTTGTGAGGTTGTGGTTGTAGGGAGCGTGTATAATCTCCTTGTGAGAGTGGGGTCGTGGAGAGAGTGTATAATCTTTTTGTGAGAGTGTGGTTGTGGAGAGAGTGTATAATCTCCTTGTGAAAGTGTGGTTGTGGAGAGAGTGTAAAATCTCCTTGTGAGAGTGTTGTCGCTGAGAGAGTGTATAGTCTCCTTGTGAAAGCTTGGTTGTGGAGAGTGTGTATAATCTTCTTGTGAGAGTGTGCTCCCGGAGAGAGGGTATAATCTCCTTGTGAGAGTGTGGTCCGGCAGAGAGTGTATATCTCCTGGTGAGAGTGTGGCCGTTGAGAGAGTGCATAATCTCCATGTGAGAATGTGGTCGTGGTGAGCATGTGTAATCTCCATGTAACAGTGTGGTCGTGGAAAGACTGTATAATCTCCTTGTGAGGGTATGGTCCTGGAGAGCATGTATAATCTCCTTTTGACAGTGTGGTCATGGAGAGAGTGTATAATCTCCTTGTGAGAGTGTTGCGATGGTGAGAGTGTATAATCTCCTTGTGAGAGTGGGGTCCTGGAGAGAGTGAATAATCTCCATGTGAATGTGTGGTCGTGGAGTGAGTGCGTAATCTCCATGTTATAGTGTGGTCGTGGAAAGTGTGTATAATCTCCTTGTGAGAGTGTGGTCGTGGAGGGAGTGTATAATCTCCTTGAGAGAATGTGGTCGTGGAGAGAGTGTATAATCTCCTTCTTGAAGTGCTGTGATGGTGAGAGTGTATAATCTCCTTGTGAGTGGGGTCGTGGAGAGAGTGTATAATCTCCTTGTGAGAGTGTTGTTGTGGAGAGAGTGTATAATCTGCTTCTGAGATTGTGGTCCTGTAGAGAGAGAATAATATCCTTGTGTCTGTGTGGCTGTGAAAAGAGTGTATAATCTCCATGTGAATGTGTGGTCGTGGACAGAGTGTGTAATCTCCTTGTGAGAATCTTGTCGTCGAGAGTGTATATAATCTCCTTGTGAGGTTGTGGTTGTAGGGAGCGTGTATAATCTCCTTGTGAGAATCTTGTCGTCGAGAGTGTATATAATCTCCTTGTGAGGTTGTGGTTGTAGGGAGCGTGTATAATCTCCTTGTGAGAGTGGGGTCGTGGAGAGAGTGTATAATCTTTTTGTGAGAGTGTGGTTGTGGAGAGAGTGTATAATCTCCTTGTGAAAGTGTGGTTGTGGAGAGAGTGTAAAATCTCCTTGTGAGAGTGTTGTCGCTGAGAGAGTGTATAGTCTCCTTGTGAAAGCTTGGTTGTGGAGAGTGTGTATAATCTTCTTGTGAGAGTGTGCTCCCGGAGAGAGGGTATAATCTCCTTGTGAGAGTGTGGTCCGGCAGAGAGTGCATAATCTCCTTGTGAGAGTGTTGCGATGGTGAGAGTGTATAATCTCCTTCTGAGAGTGGGGTCATGGAGAGAGTGTATAATCTCCTTGTGAGAGTGTGGTCGTGGAGGGAGTGCATAATCTCCTGTGAGAGTGTGGTTGTTGTGAGAGTGTATATTCTCCTCCTGCAAGTGTGGTCGTGGAGGGAATTGTGTAATCTCCCTGTGCGAGTGTGGTCCTGGAGAGAGCGAATAATCTCCTTGTGACAGTGTGGCCGTGAATAGAGTGTATAATCTCCATGTGAATGTGTGGTCGTGGAGAGAGTGTGTAATCTCCTTGTGAGAATCTGGTCGTCGAGAGTGTATATAATCTCCTTGTGAGAATGTGGTCATGGAGAGAGTCTATAATCTCCTTGTGAAAAAGTGGTCGTGGAGAGAGTTTATAATCTCCTTGTCAGAGTGTTGTGATGGTGAGAGTGTATAATCTCCTTGTGAGTGAGGTCGTGGAGAGAGTGTATAATCTCCTTGTGAGTGTGTTGTTGTGGAAAGAGTGTATAATCTGCTTGTGAGAGTGTGATCATGTAGAGAGCGAATAATCTCCTTGTGACTGTGTGGCCGTGAAAAGTGTGTATAATCTCCATGTGAATGTGTGGTCGTGGAGAGAGTGTGTAATCTCCTTGTGAGAATCTGGTCGTCGAGAGTGTATCTAATTTCCTTGTGAGGTTGTGGTCGTAGTGAGCGTGTATAATCTCCTTGTGAGAGTGGGGTCGTGGAGGGAGTGCATAATCTCCTGTGAGAGTGTGGTTGTCGTGAGAGTGTATATGCTCCTCCTGCAAGTGTGGTCGTGGAGGGAATTGTGTAATCTCCCTGTGCGAGTGTGGTCCTGGAGAGAGTGAATAATCTCCTTGTGACAGTGTGGCCGTGAATAGAGTGTATAATCTCCATGTGAATGTGTGGTCGTGGAGAGAGTGTGTAATCTCCTTGTGAGAATCTGGTCGTCGAGAGTGTATATAATCTCCTTGTGAGGTTGTGGTCGTAGAGAGCGTGTATAATCTCCTTGTGAGAGTGGGGTCGTGGAGAGAGTTTATAATCTCCTTGTCAGAGTGTTGTGATGGTGAGAGTGTATAATCTCCTTGTGAGTGAGGTCGTGGAGAGAGTGTATAATCTCCTTGTGAGTGTGTTGTTGTGGAAAGAGTGTATAATCTGCTTGTGAGAGTGTGGTCATGTAGAGAGCGAATAATCTCCTTGTGACAGTGTGTCCGTGAATAGAGTGTATAATCTCCATGTGAATGTGTGGTCGTGGAGAGAGTGTGTAATCTCCTTGTGAGAATCTGGTCGTCGAGAATGTATATAATCTCCTTGTGAGGTTGTGGTCGTAGAGAGCGTGTATAATCTCCTTGTGAGAGTGGGGTCGTGGCGAGAGTGCATAAGCTTTTTTTGAGAGTGTGGTTGTGGAGAGACTGTATAATCTCCTTGTGAGTGAGGTCGTGGAGAGAGTGTATAATCTCCTTGTGAGTGTGTTGTTGTGGAAAGAGTGTATAATCTGCTTGTGAGAGTGTGATCATGTAGAGAGCGAATAATCTCCTTGTGACTGTGTGGCCGTGAAAAGTGTGTATAATCTCCATGTGAATGTGTGGTCGTGGAGAGAGTGTGTAATCTCCTTGTGAGAATCTGGTCGTCGAGAGTGTATCTAATTTCCTTGTGAGGTTGTGGTCGTAGTGAGCGTGTATAATCTCCTTGTGAGAGTGGGGTCGTGGAGGGAGTGCATAATCTCCTGTGAGAGTGTGGTTGTCGTGAGAGTGTATATTCTGCTCCTGCAAGTGTGGTCGTGGAGGGAATTGTGTAATCTCCCTGTGCGAGTGTGGTCCTGGAGAGAGCGAATAATCTCCTTGTGACAGTGTGGCCGTGAATAGAGTGTATAATCTCCATGTGAATGTGTGGTCGTGGAGAGAGTGTGTAATATCCTTGTGAGAATCTGGTCGTCGAGAGTGTATATAATCTCCTTGTGAGGTTGTGGTCGTAGAGAGCGTGTATATTCTCCTTGTGAGAGTGGGGTCGTGGAGAGAGTTTATAATCTCCTTGTCAGAGTGTTGTGATGGTGAGAGTGTATAATCTCCTTGTGAGTGAGGTCGTGGAGAGAGTGTATAATCTCCTTGTGAGTGTGTTGTTGTGGAAAGAGTGTATAATCTGCTTGTGAGAGTGTGGTCATGTAGAGAGCCAATAATCTCCTTGTGACAGTGTGGCCGTGAATAGAGTGTATAATCTCCATGTGAATGTGTGGTCGTGGAGAGAGTGTGTAATCTCCTTGTGAGAATCTGGTCGTCGAGAGTGTATATAATCTCCTTGTGTGGTTGTGGTCGTAAAGAGCGTGTATAATCTCTTTGTGAGAGTGGGGTCGTGGCAAGAGTGTATAATATTTTTGTGAGAGTGTGGTGGTGGAGAGAGTGTATAATCTCCTTGTGAATGATGGTCATGAAGATAGTGTATTATCTCTTCGTAAGAGTGTTGTCGTGGAGAGAGTGTATAGTCTCCTTCTGAAAGCTTGGTCGTGGAGAGTGTGTATAATCTCCTTGTGAGAGTGTGGTCCTGCAGAGAGGGTATAACCTCCTTGTGAGAGTGTGGTCCTGCAGAGAGTGTGTAATCTCCTTGTCAGAGTGTTGTGATGGTGAGAGTGTATAATCTCCTTGTGAGTGAGGTCGTGGAGAGAGTGTATAATCTCCTTGTGAGTGTGTTGTTGTGGAAAGAGTGTATAATCTGCTTGTGAGAGTGTGGTCATGTAGAGAGCGAATAATCTCCTTGTGACAGTGTGGCCGTGAATAGAGTGTATAATCTCCATGTGAATGTGTGGTCGTGGAGAGAGTGTGTAATCTCCTTGTGAGAATCTGGTCGTCGAGAGTGTATATAATCTCCTTGTGAGGTTGTGGTCGTAAAGAGCGTGTATAATCTCTTTGTGAGAGTGGGGTCGTGGCATGAGTGTATAATATTTTTGTGAGAGTGTGGTGGTGGAGAGAGTGTATAATCTCCTTGTGAATGATGGTCATGAAGATAGTGTATTATCTCCTCGTAAGAGTGTTATCGTGGAGAGAGTGTATAGTCTCCTTCTGAAAGCTTGGTCGTGGAGAGTGTGTATAATCTCCTTGTGAGAGTGTGGTCCTGCAGAGAGGGTATAACCTCCTTGTGAGAGTGTGGTCCTGCAGAGAGTGTGTAATCTCCTTGTGAGAGTGTGGCCGTGAAGAGAGTGTATAATCTCCATGTGAATGTGTGGTCGTGGAGAGAGTGTGTAATCTCCTTCTGAGAGTGTGGTTGTCGAGAGTGTATATAATCTCCTTGTGAGATTGTGGTCGTGGACAGCGTGTATAATCTCCTTGTGAGAGTGTGGTCCTGCAGAAAGTGAATATCTCCTGGTGAGAGTGTGGCCGTGGAGAGAATGCATAATCTCCATGTGAGAATGTGGTCGTGGTGAGCGTGTGTAATCTGCATGTGACAGAGTGGTCGTGGAAAGACTGTATAATCTCCTTGTGAGGGTATGGTCCTGGAGAGCGTGTATAATTTACTTTTGACAGTGTGGTCATGGAGAGAGTGTATAACCTCCTTGTGAGAGTGTTGCGATGGTGAGAGTGTGTAATCTCCTTGTGAGAGTGTGGTCGTGGAGGGAGTGCTTAATCTCCTGTGAGAGTGTGGTTGTCGTGAGAGTACATATTCTCCTCCTGCAAGTGTGGTCGTGGAGGGAATTGTGTAATCTCCTTGTGTGAGTGTTGTCGTTGAGAGACTGTATAGTCTCCTTGTGAAAGCTTGGTTGTGGAGACTGTGTATAATCTCCTTGTGAGTGTGTTGTTGTGGAAAGAGTGTATAATCTGCTTGTGAGAGTGTGGTCATGTAGAGAGCGAATAATCTCCTTGTGACAGTGTGTCCGTGAATAGAGTGTATAATCTCCATGTGAATGTGTGGTCGTGGAGAGAGTGTGTAATCTCCTTGTGAGAATCTGGTCGTCGAGAATGTATATAATCTCCTTGTGAGGTTGTGGTCGTAGAGAGCGTGTATAATCTCCTTGTGAGAGTGGGGTCGTGGCGAGAGTGCATAAGCTTTTTTTGAGAGTGTGGTTGTGGAGAGACTGTATAATCTCCTTGTGAGTGAGGTCGTGGAGAGAGTGTATAATCTCCTTGTGAGTGTGTTGTTGTGGAAAGAGTGTATAATCTGCTTGTGAGAGTGTGATCATGTAGAGAGCGAATAATCTCCTTGTGACTGTGTGGCCGTGAAAAGTGTGTATAATCTCCATGTGAATGTGTGGTCGTGGAGAGAGTGTGTAATCTCCTTGTGAGAATCTGGTCGTCGAGAGTGTATCTAATTTCCTTGTGAGGTTGTGGTCGTAGTGAGCGTGTATAATCTCCTTGTGAGAGTGTGGTCGTGGAGGGAGTGCTTAATCTCCTGTGAGAGTGTGGTTGTCGTGAGAGTACATATTCTCCTCCTGCAAGTGTGGTCGTGGAGGGAATTGTGTAATCTCCTTGTGTGAGTGTTGTCGTTGAGAGACTGTATAGTCTCCTTGTGAAAGCTTGGTTGTGGAGACTGTGTATAATCTTCTTGTGAGAGTGTGCTCCCGGAGAGAGGGTATAATCTCCTTGTGAGAGTGTGGTCCGGCAGAGAGTGCATAATCTCCTTGTGAGAGTGTTGCGATGGTGAGAGTGTATAATCTCCTTCTGAGAGTGGGGTCATGGAGAGAGTGTATAATCTCCTTGTGAGAGTGTGGTCGTGGAGAGAGTGCATAATCTCCTGTGAGAGTGTGGTTGTCGTGAGAGTGTATATTCTCCTCCTGCAAGTGTGGTCGTGGAGGGAATTGTGTAATCTCCCTGTGCGAGTGTGGTCCTGGAGAGAGCGAATAATCTCCTTGTGACAGTGTGGCCGTGAATAGAGTGTATAATCTCCATGTGAATGTGTGGTCGTGGAGAGAGTGTGTAATCTCCTTGTGAGAATCTGGTCGCCGAGAGTGTATATAATCTCCTTGTGAGGTTGTGGTCGTAGAGAGCGTGTATAATCTCCTTGTGAGAGTGGGGTCGTGGAGAGAGTTTATAATCTCCTTGTCAGAGTGTTGTGATGGTGAGAGTGTATAATCTCCTTGTGAGTGAGGTCGTGGAGAGAGTGTATAATCTTCTTGTGAATGTGTTGTTGTGGAAAGAGTGTATAATCTGCTTGTGAGAGTGTGGTCATGTAGAGAGCGAATAATCTCCTTGTGACAGTGTGTCCGTGAATAGAGTGTATAATCTCCATGTGAATGTGTGGTCGTGGAGAGAGTGTGTAAGCTCCTTGTGAGAATCTGGTCGTCGAGAGTGTATATAATCTCCTTGTGAGGTTGTGGTCGTAGAGAGCGTGTATAATCTCCTTGTGAGAGTGGGGTCGTGGCAAGAGTGTATAATATTTTTGTGAGAGTCTGGTGGTGGAGAGAGTGTATAATCTCCTTGTGAATGATGGTCATGAAGAGAGTGTATTATCTCCTCGTAAGAGTGTTGTCGTGGAGAGAGTGTATAGTCTCCTTCTGAAAGCTTGGTCGTGGAGAGTGTGTATAATCTCCTTGTGTGAGTGTGGTCCTGGAGAGAGGGTATAACCTCCTTGTGAGAGTGTGGTCCTGCAGAGAGTGTATAATCTCCTTGTGAGAGTGTGGCCGTGAAGAAAGTGTATAATCTCCATGTGAATGTGTGGTCGTGGAGAGAGTGTGTAATCTCCTTCTGAGAGTGTGGTTGTCGAGAGTGTATATAATCTCCTTGTGAGATTGTGGTCGTGGACAGCGTGTATAATCTCCTTGTGAGAGTGTGGTCCTGCAGAAAGTGTATATCTCCTGGTGAGAGTGTGGCCGTGGAGAGAATGCATAATCTCCATGTGAGAATGTGGTCGTGGTGAGCGTGTGTAATCTGCATGTGACAGAGTGGTCGTGGAAAGACTGTATAATCTCCTTGTGAGGGTATGGTCCTGGAGAGCGTGTATAATTTACTTTTGACAGTGTGGTCATGGAGAGAGTGTATAACCTCCTTGTGAGAGTGTTGCGATGGTGAGAGTGTGTAATCTCCTTGTGAAAGTGTGGTCGTGGAGGGAGTGCTTAATCTCCTGTGAGAGTGTGGTTGTCGTGAGAGTACATATTCTCCTCCTGCAAGTGTGGTCGTGGAGGGAATTGTGTAATCTCCTTGTGTGAGTGTTGTCGTTGAGAGACTGTATAGTCTCCTTGTGAAAGCTTGGTTGTGGAGACTGTGTATAATCTTCTTGTGAGAGTGTGCTCCCGGAGAGAGGGTATAATCTCCTTGTGAGAGTGTGGTCCGGCAGAGAGTGCATAATCTCCTTGTGAGAGTGTTGCGATGGTGAGAGTGTATAATCTCCTTCTGAGAGTGGGGTCATGGAGAGAGTGTATAATCTCCTTGTGAGAGTGTGGTCGTGGAGGGAGTGCATAATCTCCTGTGAGAGTGTGGTTGTCGTGAGAGTGTATATTCTCCTCCTGCAAGTGTGGTCGTGGAGGGAATTGTGTAATCTCCCTGTGCGAGTGTGGTCCTGGAGAGAGCGAATAATCTCCTTGTGACAGTGTGGCCATGAATAGAGTGTATAATCTCCATGTGAATGTGTGGTCGTGGAGAGAGTGTGTAATCTCCTTGTGAGAATCTGGTCGTCGAGAGTGTATATAATCTCCTTGTGAGGTTGTGGTCGTAGAGAGCGTGTATAATCTCCTTGTGAGAGTGGGGTCGTGGAGAGAGTTTATAATCTCCTTGTCAGAGTGTTGTGATGGTGAGAGTGTATAATCTCCTTGTGAGTGAGGTCGTGGAGAGAGTGTATAATCTTCTTGTGAATGTGTTGTTGTGGAAAGAGTGTATAATCTGCTTGTGAGAGTGTGGCCGTGAAGAGAGTGTATAATCTCTTTGGGAGAATGTAGTTGTGCAGAGAGTGTGTAATCTCCTTGTGAGATTGTGGTCGTGGTGAGCGTGTATAATCTCCTTGTGAGATTGTGGTCATGGTGAGCGTGTATAATTTCCTTGTGAGTGTGTGGTCCTGGAGAGAGGGTATAATCTCCTTGTGAGACTGTGGTCCTATAGAGAGTGTATAAACTCCATGTGAATGTGTGGTCGTGGTGAGAGTGTGTAAGCTCCTTGTGAGAATCTGGTCGTCGAGAGTGTATATAATCTCCTTGTGAGGTTGTGGTCGTAGAGAGCGTGTATAATCTCCTTGTGAGAGTGGGGTCGTGGCAAGAGTGTATAATATTTTTGTGAGAGTCTGGTGGTGGAGAGAGTGTATAATCTCCATGTGAATGATGGTCATGAAGAGAGTGTATTATCTCCTCGTAAGAGTGTTGTCGTGGAGAGAGTGTATAGTCTCCTTCTGAAAGCTTGGTCGTGGAGAGTGTGTATAATCTCCTTGTGTGAGTGTGGTCCTGGAGAGAGGGTATAACCTCCTTGTGAGAGTGTGGTCCTGCAGAGAGTGTATAATCTCCTTGTGAGAGTGTGGCCGTGAAGAAAGTGTATAATCTCCATGTGAATGTGTGGTCGTGGAGAGAGTGTGTAATCTCCTTCTGAGAGTGTGGTTGTCGAGAGTGTATATAATCTCCTTGTGAGATTATGGTCGTGGACAGCGTGTATAATCTCCTTGTGAGAGTGTGGTCCTGCAGAAAGTGTATATCTCCTGGTGAGAGTGTGGCCGTGGAGAGAATGCATAATCTCCATGTGAGAATGTGGTCGTGGTGAGCGTGTGTAATCTGCATGTGACAGAGTAGTCGTGGAAAGACTGTATAATCTCCTTGTGAGGGTATGGTCCTGGAGAGCGTGTATAATTTACTTTTGACAGTGTGGTCATGGAGAGAGTGTATAACCTCCTTGTGAGAGTGTTGCGATGGTGAGAGTGTGTAATCTCCTTGAGAGAGTGTGGTCGTGGAGGGAGTGCTTAATCTCCTGTGAGAGTGTGGTTGTCGTGAGAGTACATATTCTCCTCCTGCAAGTGTGGTCGTGGAGGGAATTGTGTAATCACCTTGTGTGAGTGTTGTCGTTGAGAGACTGTATAGTCTCCTTGTGAAAGCTTGGTTGTGGAGACTGTGTATAATCTTCTTGTGAGAGTGTGCTCCCGGAGAGAGGGTATAATCTCCTTGTGAGAGTGTGGTCCGGCAGAGAGTGCATAATCTCCTTGTGAGAGTGTTGCGATGGTGAGAGTGTATAATCTCCTTCTGAGAGTGGGGTCGTGGGGAGAGTGTATAATCTCCTTGTGAGAGTGTGGTCGTGGAGGGAGTGCATAATCTCCTGTGAGAGTGTGGTTGTCGTGAGAGTGTATATTCTCCTCCTGCAAGTGTGGTCGTGGAGGGAATTGTGTAATCTCCTTGTGCGAGTGTGGTCCTGGAGAGAGTGAATAATCTCATTGTGACCGTGTGGCCGTGAAGAGAGGGTATAATCCAGATGTAAATGTGTTGTCGTGGAGAGAGTGCGTAATCTGCTTGTGAGTGTGCGGTCCTGTACAGAGTGTATATTCTCCTTGTGAGAGTGTGGCCGTGGAGAGAGTGTATAATCTCTTTGGGAGAATGTGGTCGTGGAGAGAGTGTGTAATCTCCTTGTGAGAATCTGGTCGTCGAGAGTGTATATAATCTCCTTGTGAGGTTGTGGTCGTAGAGAGCGTGTATAATCTCCTTGTGAGAGTGGGGTCGTGGCAAGAGTGTATAATATTTTTGTGAGAGTCTGGTGGTGGAGAGAGTGTATAATCTCCTTGTGGATGATGGTCATGAAGAGAGTGTATTATCTCCTCGTAAGAGTGTTGTCATGGAGAGAGTGTATAGTCTCCTTCCGAAAGCTTGGTCGTGGAGAGTGTGTATAATCTCCTTGTGTGAGTGTGGTCCTGGAGAGAGGGTATAACCTCCTTGTGAGAGTGTGGTCCTGCAGAGAGTGTATAATCTCCTTGTGAGAGTGTGGCCGTGAAGAGAGTGTATAATATCCATGTGAATGTGTGGTCGTGGAGAGAGTGTGTAATCTCCTTCTGAGAGTGTGGTTGTCGAGAGTGTATATAATCTCCTTGTGAGATTGTGGTCGTGGACAGCGTGCATAATCTCTTTGTGAGAGTGTGGTCCTGCGGAAAGTGTATATCTCCTGGTGAGAGTGTGGCCGTGGAGAGAATGCATAATCTCCTTGTGAGATTGTGGTCGTGGACAGCGTGTATAATCTGCTTGTGAGAGTGTGGTCATGTAGAGAGCGAATAATCTCCTTGTGACAGTGTGGCCGTGAATAGAGTGTATAATCTCCATGTGAATGTGTGGTCGTGGAGAGAGTGTGTAATCTCCTTGTGAGAATCTGGTCGTCGAGAGTGTATATAATCTCCTTGTGAGGTTGTGGTTGTAGAGAGCGTGTATAATCTCCTTGTGAGAGTGGGGTCGTGGCGAGAGTGCATAAGCTTTTTTTGAGAGTGTGGTTGTGGAGAGAGTGTATAATCTCCTTGTGAGTGAGGTCGTGGAGAGAGTGTATAATCTCCTTGTGAGTGTGTTGTTGTGGAAAGAGTGTATAATCTGCTTGTGAGAGTGTGATCATGTAGAGAGCGAATAGTCTCCTTGTGACTGTGTGGCCGTGAAAAGTGTGTATAATCTCCATGTGAATGTGTGGTTGTGGAGAGAGTGTGTAATCTCCTTGTGAGAATCTGGTCGTCGAGAGTGTATCTAATTTCCTTGTGAGGTTGTGGTCGTAGTGAGCGTGTATAATCTCCTTGTGAGATTGGGGTCGTGGAGGGAGTGCATAATCTCCTGTGAGAGTGTGGTTGTCGTGAGAGTGTATATTCTCCTCCTGCAAGTGTGGTCGTGGAGGGAATTGTGTAATCTCCCTGTGCGAGTGTGGTCCTGGAGAGAGCGAATAATCTCCTTGTGACAGTGTGGCCGTGAATAGAGTGTATAATCTCCATGTGAATGTGTGGTCGTGGAGTGAGTGTGTAATCTCCTTGTGAGAATCTGGTCGTCGAGAGTGTATATAATCTCCTTGTGAGGTTGTGGTCGTAGAGAGCGTGTATAATCTCCTTGTGAGAGTGGGGTCGTGGAGAGAGTTTATAATCTCCTTGTCAGAGTGTTGTGATGGTGAGAGTGTATAATCTCCTTGTGAGTGAGGTCGTGGAGAGAGTGTATAATCTCCTTGTGAGTGTGTTGTTGTGGAAAGAGTGTATAATCTGCTTGTGAGAGTGTGGTCATGTAGAGAGCGAATAATCTCCTTGTGACAGTGTGGCCGTGAATAGAGTGTATAATCTCCATGTGAATGTGTGGTCGTGGAGAGAGTGTGTAATCTGCTTGTGAGAATCTGGTCGTCGAGAGTGTATAAAATCTCCTTGTGAGGTTGTGGTCGTAGAGAGCGTGTATAATCTCCTTGTGAGAGTGGGGTCGTGGCAAGAGTGTATAATATTTTTGTGAGAGTCTGGTGGTGGAGAGAGTGTATAATCTCCTTGTGAATGATGGTCATGAAGAGAGTGTATTATCTCCTCGTAAGAGTGTTGTCGTGGAGAGAGTGTATAGTCTCCTTCTGAAAGCTTGGTCGTGGAGAGTGTGTATAATCTCCTTGTGTGAGTGTGGTCCTGGAGAGAGGGTATAACCTCCTTGTGAGAGTGTGGTCCTGCAGAGAGTGTATAATCTCCTTGTGAGAGTGTGGCCGTGAAGAGAGTGTATAATCTCCATGTGAATGTGTGGTCGTGGAGAGAGTGTGTAATCTCCTTCTGAGAGTGTGGTTGTCGAGAGTGTATATAATCTCCTTGTGAGATTGTGGTCGTGGACAGCGTGTATAATCTCCTTGTGAGAGTGTGGTCCTGCAGAAAGTGTATATCTCCTGGTGAGAGTGTGGCCGTGGAGAGAATGCATAATCTCCATGTGAGAATGTGGTCGTGGTGAGCGTGTGTAATCTGCATGTGACAGAGTAGTCGTGGAAAGACTGTATAATCTCCTTGTGAGGGTATGGTCCTGGAGAGCGTGTATAATTTACTTTTGACAGTGTGGTCATGGAGAGAGTGTATAACCTCCTTGTGAGAGTGTTGCGATGGTGAGAGTGTGTAATCTCCTTGTGAGAGTGTGGTCGTGGAGGGAGTGCTTAATCTCCTGTGAGAGTGTGGTTGTCGTGAGAGTACATATTCTCCTCCTGCAAGTGTGGTCGTGGATTGAATTGTGTAATCTCCTTGTGTGAGTGTTGTCGTTGAGAGACTGTATAGTCTCCTTGTGAAAGCTTGGTTGTGGAGACTGTGTATAATCTTCTTGTGAGAGTGTGCTCCCGGAGAGAGGGTATAATCTCCTGGTGAGAGTGTGGTCCGGCAGAGAGTGCATAATCTCCTTGTGAGAGTGTTGCGATGGTGAGAGTGTATAATCTCCTTCTGAGAGTGGGGTCGTGGAGAGAGTGTATAATCTCCTTGTGAGAGTGTGGTCGTGGAGGGAGTGCATAATCTCCTGTGAGAGTGTGGTTGTCGTGAGAGTGTATATTCTCCTCCTGCAAGTGTGGTCGTGGAGGGAATTGTGTAATCTCCTTGTGCGAGTGTGGTCCTGGAGAGAGTGAATAATCTCATTGTGACCGTGTGGCCGTGAAGAGAGGGTATAATCCCCATGTAAATGTGTTGTCGTGGAGAGAGTGCGTAATCTCCTTGTGAGTGTGCGGTCCTGTACAGAGTGTATATTCTCCTTGTGAGAGCGTGGCCGTGGAGAGAGTGTATAATCTCTTTGGGAGAATGTGGTCGTGGAGAGAGTGTGTAATCTCCTTGTGAGAATCTGGTCGTCGAGAGTGTATATAATCTCCTTGTGAGGTTGTGGTCGTAGAGAGCGTGTATAATCTCCTTGTGAGAGTGGGGTCGTGGCAAGAGTGTATAATATTTTTGTGAGAGTCTGGTGGTGGAGAGAGTGTATAATCTCCTTGTGAATGATGGTCATGAAGAGAGTGTATTATCTCCTCGTAAGAGTGTTGTCGTGGAGAGAGTGTATAGTCTCCTTCTGAAAGCTTGGTCGTGGAGAGTGTGTATAATCTCCTTGTGTGAGTGTGGTCCTGGAGAGAGGGTATAACCTCCTTGTGAGAGTGTGGTCCTGCAGAGAGTGTATAATCTCCTTGTGAGAGTGTGGCCGTGAAGAGAGTGTATAATCTCCATGTGAATGTGTGGTCGTGGAGAGAGTGTGTAATCTCCTTCTGAGAGTGTGGTTGTCGAGAGTGTATATAATCTCCTTGTGAGATTGTGGTCGTGGACAGCGTGTATAATCTCCTTGTGAGAGTGTGGTCCTGCAGAAAGTGTATATCTCCTGGTGAGAGTGTGGCCGTGGAGAGAATGCATAATCTCCATGTGAGAATGTGGTCGTGGTGAGCGTGTGTAATCTGCATGTGACAGAGTGGTCGTGGAAAGACTGTATAATCTCCTTGTGAGGGTATGGTCCTGGAGAGCGTGTATAATTTACTTTTGACAGTGTGGTCATGGAGAGAGTGTATAACCTCCTTGTGAGAGTGTTGCGATGGTGAGAGTGTGTAATCTCCTTGTGAGAGTGTGGTCGTGGAGGGAGTGCTTAATCTCCTGTGAGAGTGTGGTTGTCGTGAGAGTACATATTCTCCTCCTGCAAGTGTGGTCGTGGAGGGAATTGTGTAATCTCCTTGTGTGAGTGTTGTCGTTGAGAGACTGTATAGTCTCCTTGTGAAAGCTTGGTTGTGGAGACTGTGTATAATCTTCTTGTGAGAGTGTGCTCCCGGAGAGAGGGTATAATCTCCTTGTGAGAGTGTGGTCCGGCAGAGAGTGCATAATCTCCTTGTGAGAGTGTTGCGATGGTGAGAGTGTATAATCTCCTTCTGAGAGTGGGGTCGTGGAGAGAGTGTATAATCTCCTTGTGAGAGTGTGGTCGTGGAGGGAGTGCATAATCTCCTGTGAGAGTGTGGTTGTCGTGAGAGTGTATATTCTCCTCCTGCAAGTGTGGTCGTGGAGGGAATTGTGTAATCTCCTTGTGCGAGTGTGGTCCTGGAGAGAGTGAATAATCTCATTGTGACCGTGTGGCCGTGAAGAGAGGGTATAATCCCCATGTAAATGTGTTGTCGTGGAGAGAGTGCGTAATCTCCTTGTGAGTGTGCGGTCCTGTACAGAGTGTATATTCTCCTTGTGAGAGTGTGGCCGTGGAGAGAGTGTATAATCTCTTTGGGAGAATGTGGTTGTGGAGAGAGTGTGTAATCTCCGTGTGAAAGCTTGATCGTGGAGTGTGTGTATAATCTCCTTGTGAGGGTGTGGTACTGGAGAGAGTGTATAATCTCCTTGTGAGAGTGTGGTTGTGGAGAGAGTGTATAATCTCCTTGCGAGATTGTGGTCGTGGAGAGCGTATATGATCTCCTTGTGAGAGTGTTGCAATGGTGAGAGTGTATAATCTCCCTGTGAGAGTGGGGTCGTGGAGAGAATGTACAATCTCCTTGTGAGAATGTGGTCGTGGAGGGAGTGTATAATCTCCTTGTGCGAGTGTTGTCGTGGAGAGTGGGTATAGTCTGCTTTAAAAGCTTGGTCGTGGAGAGTGTGTATAAATTCCTTGTGCGAGTGTGGTCCTGGAGAGAGGGTATAATCTCCTTGTGAAAGAGTGGTCGTGAAGAGAGTGTATAATCTCCTCGTAAGTGTGTTGTCATGGAGAGAGTGTATAGTCTCCTTCTGAAACCTTGGTCATGGAGAGTGTGTATAATCTCCTTGTGTGAGTGTGGTCCTGCAGAGAGAGTACAACCTCCTTGTGAGAGTGTGGTCCTGGAGAGAGTATATAATCTCCTTGTGAGAGTGTGACCGTGAAGAGAGTCTATAATCTCCATGTGAATGTGTGGTCCTGGAGAGAGTGTGTAATCTGCTTCTGAGAGTGTGGTTGTCGAGAGTGTAGATAATCTCCTTGTGAGATTGTGGTCGTGAAGACCGTGTATAATCTCCTTGTGAGATTGTGGTCGTGAAGACCGTGTATAATCTCCTTGTGAGATTGTGGTCGTGGTGAGCTTGTATAATTTCCTTGTGAGTGTGTGGTCCTGGAGAGAGGGTATAATCTCCTTGTGAGACTGTGGTCCTATACAGAGTGTAGAAACTCCATGTGAATGTGTGGTCGTGGAGAGAGTGCGTAATCTCCTTGTGAGAATCTGGTCGTCGAGAGTGTATATAATCTCCTTGTGAGAATGTGGTCATGGAGAGAGTGTATATTCTCCTTATGAGAATGTGGTCGTGGAGAGAGTTTATAATCTCCTTGTCAGAGTGTTGTGATGGTGAGAGTGTATAATCTCCTTGTGAGTGAGGTCGTGGAGAGAGTGTATAATCTCCTTGTGAGAGTGTTGTTGTGGAAAGAGTGTATAATCTGCTTGTGAGAGTGTGATCATGTAGAGAGCGAATAATCTCCTTGTGACAGTGTGGCCGTGAATAGAGTGTATAATCTCCATGTGAATGTGTGGTCGTGGAGAGAGTGTGTAATCTCCTTGTGAGAATCTGGTCGTCGAGAGTGTATATAATCTCCTTGTGAGGTTGTGGTCGTAGAGAGCGTGTATAATCTCCTTGTGAGAGTGGGGTCGTGGCGAGAGTGCATAAGCTTTTTTTGAGAGTGTGGTTGTGGAGAGAGTGGATAATCTCCTTGTGAAAGTGTGGTTGTGGAGAGAGTGTATAATCTCCTTGTGAGAGTGTTTTCGTTGAGAGAGTGTATAGTCTCCTTGTGAAAGCTTGGTCGTGCAGGGTGTGTATAATCTCCTTGTGAGAGTGTGGCCGTGAAGAGAGTGTATAATCTTCATGTGAATGTGTGGTCCTGGAGAGAGTGTGTAATCTGCTTCTGAGAGTGTGGTTGTCGAGAGTGTATATAATCTCCTTGTGAGATTGTGCTCGTGAAGACCGTGTATAATCTCCTTGTGAGATTGTGGTCGTGGTGAGCGTGTATAATTTCCTTGTGAGTGTGTGGTCCTGGAGAGAGGGTATAATCTCCTTGTGAAAGTGTGGTTGTGGAGAGAGTGTATAATCTCCTTGTGAGAGTGTTTTCGTTGAGGGAGTGTATAGTCTCCTTGTGAAAGCTTGGTCGTGGAGGGTGTGTATAATCTCCTTGTGAGAGTGTGGTCGTGGAGAGAGTGTATAATATTTTTGTGAGAGTCTGGTGGTGGAGAGAGTGTATAATCTCCTTGTGAATGGTGGTCATGAAGAGAGTGTATTATCTCCTCGTAAGAGTGTTGTCGTGGACAGAGTGTATAGTCTCCTTCTGAAAGCTTGGTCGTGGAGAGTGGGTATAATCTCCTTGTGTGAGTGTGGTCCTGCAGAGAGTGTATAATCTCCTTGTGAGAGTGTGGCCGTGAAGAGAGTGTATAATCTCCATGTGAATGTGTGGTCGTGGAGAGGGTGTGTAATCTCCTTCTGAGAGTGTGGTTGTCGAGAGTGTATATAATCTCCTTGTGAGAATGTGGTCGTGGTGAGCGTGTGTAATCTGCATGTGACAGAGTGGTCGTGGAAAGGCTGTATAATCTCCTTGTGAGGGTATGGTCCTGGAGAGCGTGTATAATTTACTTTTGACAGTGTGGTCATGGAGAGAGTGTATAACCTCCTTGTGAGAGTGTTGCGATGGTGAGAGTGTGTAATCTCCTTGTGAGAGTGTGGTCGTGGAGGGAGTGCTTAATCTCCTGTGAGAGTGTGGTTGTCGTGAGAGTACATATTCTCCTCCTGCAAGTGTGGTCGTGGAGGGAATTGTGTAATCTCCTTGTGTGAGTGTTGTCGATGAGAGACTGTATAGTCTCCTTGTGAAAGCTTGGTTGTGGAGACTGTGTATAATCTTCTTGTGAGAGTGTGCTCCCGGAGAGAGGGTATAATCTCCTTGTGAGAGTGTGGTCCGGCAGAGAGCGCATAATCTCCTTGTGAGAGTGTTGCGATGGTGAGAGTGTATAATCTCCTTCTGAGAGTGGGGTCGTGGAGAGAGTGTATAATCTCCTTGTGAGAGTGTGGTCGTGGAGGGAGTGCATAATCTCCTGTGAGAGTGTGGTTGTCGTGAGAGTGTATATTCTCCTCCTGCAAGTGTGGTCGTGGAGGGAATTGTGTAATCTCCTTGTGCGAGTGTGGTCCTGGAGAGAGTGAATAATCTCATTGTGACTGTGTGGCCGTGAAGAGAGGGTATAATCCCCATGTAAATGTGTTGTCGTGGAGAGAGTGCGTAATCTGCTTGTGAGTGTGCTGTCCTGTACAGAGTGTATATTCTCCTTGTGAGAGTGTGGCCGTGGAGAGAGTGTATAATCTCTTTGGGAGAATGTGGTTGTGGAGAGAGTGTGTAATCTCCATGTGAAAGCTTGATCGTGGAGTGTGTGTATAATCTCCTTGTGAGGGTGTGGTACTGGAGAGAGTGTATAATCTCCTTGTGAGAGTGTGGTTGTGGAGAGAGTGTATAATCTCCTTGCGAGATTGTGGTCGTGGAGAGCGTATATGATCTCCTTGTGAGAGTGTTGCGATGGTGAGAGTGTATAATCTCCCTGTGAGAGTGGGGTCGTGGAGAGAATGTACAATCTCCTTGTGAGAATGTGGTCGTGGAGGGAGTGTATAATCTCCTTGTGCGAGTGTTGTCGTGGAGAGTGGGTATAGTCTACTTTAAAAGCTTGGTCGTGGAGAGTGTGTATAATTTCCTTGTGCGAGTGTGGTCCTGGAGAGAGGGTATAATCTCCTTGTGAAAGAGTGGTCGTGAAGAGAGTGTATAATCTCCTCGTAAGTGTGTTGTCATGGAGAGAGTGTATAGTCTCCTTCTGAAACCTTGGTCGTGGAGAGTGTGTATAATCTCCTTGTGTGAGTGTGGTCCTGCAGAGAGAGTACAACCTCCTTGTGAGAGTGTGGTCCTGGAGAGAGTATATAATCTCCTTGTGAGAGTGTGGCCGTGAAGAGAGTGTATAATCTCCATGTGAATGTGTGGTCCTGGAGAGAGTGTGTAATCTGCTTCTGAGAGTGTGGTTGTCGAGAGTGTAGATAATCTCCTTGTGAGATTGTGGTCGAGAAGACCGTGTATAATCTCCTTGTGAGATTGTGGTCGTGAAGACCGTGTATAATCTCCTTGTGAGATTGTGGTCGTGGAGAGAGTGTGTAATCTCCTTGTGAGAATCTGGTCGTCGAGAGTGTATATAATCTCCTTGTGAGGTTGTGGTCGTAGAGAGCGTGTTTTATCTCCTTGTGAGAGTGGGGTCGTGGCGAGAGTGCATAAGCTTTTTTTGAGAGTGTGGTTGTGGAGAGAGTGTATAATCTCCTTGTGAAAGAGTGGTTGTGGAGTGAGTGTATAATCTCCTTGTGAGAATATTTTCGTTGAGAGAGTGTATAGTCTCCTTGTGAAAGCTTGGTCGTGGAGGGTGTGTATAATCTCCTTGTGTGAGTGTGGTTCTGCAGAGAGGGTATAACCTCCTTGTGAGAGTGTGGTCCTGCAGAGAGTGTATAATCTCCTTGTGAGAGTGTGGCCGTGAAGAGAGTGTATAATCTCCATGTGAATTTGTGGTCGTGGAGAGAGTGTGTAATCTCCTTCTGAGAGTGTGGTTGTCGAGAGTGTATATAATCTCCTTGTGAGATTGTGGTCGTGGACAGCGTGTATAATCTCCTTGTGAGAGTGTGGTCCTGCAGAAAGTGTATATCTCCTGGTGAGAGTGTGGCCGTGGAGAGAATGCATAATCTCCATGTGAGAATGTGGTCGCAGTGAGCGTGTGTAATCTGCATGTGACAGAGTGGTCGTGGAAAGACTGTATAATCTCCTTGTGAGGGTATGGTCCTGGAGAGCGTGTATAATTTACTTTTGACAGTGTGGTCATGGAGAGAGTGTATAACCTCCTTGTGAGAGTGTTGCGATGGTGAGAGTGTGTAATCTCCTTGTGAGAGTGGGGTCGTGGAGAGAGTGTATAATCTCCTTGTGAGAGTGGGGTCATGGAGAGAGTGTATAATCTGCTTGCGAGAGTGTGGTCGTGTAGGGCGTGCTTAATCTCCTGTGAGAGTGTGGTTGTCGTGAGAGTACATATTCTCCTCCTGCAAGTGTGGTCATGGAGGGAATTGTGTAATCTCCTTGTGTGAGTGTTGTTGTGGAGAGAGTGCATAATCTCCTTCTGCGAGTGTGGTCCTGGAGAGTGTGAATAATCTCCTTGTGACCGTGTGGCCGTGAAGAGAGGGCATAATCCCCATATAAATGTGTTGGTCGTGGAGAGAGTGTGTAATCTCCTTCTGAGAGTGTGGTTGTCGAGAGTGTATATAATCTCCTTGTGAGATTGTGGTCGTGGAGAGCGTGTGTAATCTCCTTCTGAGAGTGGGGTCGAGGAGAGAGTGTATAGTCGCCTTGTGAGAGTGTTGTCGTGGAGAGTGTGTTTAATCTCCTTGTGAGATTGTGGTCGTGGTGAGCGTGTATAATCTCCTTGTGAGACTGTGGTCCTATAGAGAGTGTATAATCTACTTGTGAGTGTGTGGCCATGGAGAGAGTGAATAACCTCCATGTGAATGTGTGGTCGTGGAGAGAGTGCGTATTCTCCATTTGAGAGTGTGGTCATGGAATGTTTGTATAATCTCCTTGTGAGCGTGTGGTCGTGGAGGGAGTGCATAATCTGCTTGTTAGAGACTGGTCGTGGAGAAAGTGTATAATCTCCTTGTGAGAATGTGGTCATGGAGAGAGTGTATAATCTCCTTGTGAGAATGTGGTTGTGGAGAGAGTTTATAATCTCCTTGTCAGCGTGTTGTGATGGTGAGAGTGTATAATCTCCTTGTGAGTGAGGTCATGGAGAGAGTGTATAATCTCCTTGTGAGTGTGTTGTTGTGGAAAGAGTGTATAATCTGCTTGTGAGAGTGTGGTCATGTAGAGAGCGAATAATCTCCTTGTGACTGTGTGGCCGTGAAAAGAGTGTATAATCTCCATGTGAATGTGTGGTCGTGGAGAGAGTGTGTAATCTCCTTGTGAGAATCTGGTCGTCGAGAGTGTATATAATCTCCTTGTGAGGTTGTGGTCGTAGAGTGCGTGTATAATCTCCTTGTGAAAGTGGGGTCGTGGAGGGAGTGCATAATCTCCTGTGAGAGTGTGGTTGTCGTGAGAGTGTATATTCTCCTCCTGCAAGTGTGGTCGTGGAGGGAATTGTGTAATCTCCTTGTGGGAGTGTGGTCCTGGAGAGAGTGAATAAACTCATTGTGACCGTGTGGCCATGAAGAGAGGGTATAATCCCCATGTAAAAGTGTTGTCGTGGAGAGAGTGTAATTTCCTTGTCAGAGTGTGGTCGTCTGGAGTGTATATAATCTCCTTGTGAGATTCTAGTCGTGGAGAGGGTGTATAATCACTTTTTGAGAGTGTGGTCGTGGTGAGAGTGTACATCTCCTTGTGAGAGTGTGGTCGTGGATAGAGTGTATAATCTCCTTGTGAATGTGTGGTCTTGGACAGAGCGTATAATATCCTACTGAGTGTGTGATCGTGGAGAGTGTGTATAATGTCCTTGTGAGAGTGTGGTCCTGGAGAGAGTGTATAATCTCTTTGTGAGAGTGTGGTTGTGGAGAGAGTGTAGAATCTCCTTGTAAAGTGTAGTCGTGGAGAGAGTGTATAATTTCTTTCCGAGAGTGTTGTCGTGGAGAGAGTGTATAGTCTCCTTGTGAGAGTGTGGTTGTGCTGAGAGTGCATAATCTCCTTGTGAGTGTGCGGTCCTGTACAGAGTGTATATTCTCCTTGTGAGAGTGTGGCCGTGGAGAGAGTGTATAATCTCTTTGGGAGAATGTAGTTGTGCAGAGAGTGTCTAATCTCCGTGTGAAAGCTTGATCGTGGAGTGTGTGTATAATCTCCTTGTGAGGGTGTGATACTGGAGAGAGTGTATAATCTCCTTGAGAGAGTGTGGTTGTAGAGAGAGTGTATAATCTCCTTGCGAAATTCTGGTCGTGGAGAGCGTATATAATCTCCTTGTGAGAGCGTTGCGATGGTGAGAGTGCATAATCTCCCTGTGAGAGTGGGGTCGTGGAGAGAATGTACAATCTCCTTGTGAGAATGTGGTCGTGGAGGGAGTGTATAATCTCCTTGTGGGAATGTTGTCGTGGAGAGTGTGTATAGTCTACTTTAAAAGCTTGGTCGTGGAGAATGTGTATAATTTCCTTGTGTGAGTGTGGTCCTGGAGAGAGGGTATAATCTCCTTCTGAAAGAGTAATCGTGAAGAGAGTGTATAATCTCCTCGTAAGTGCGTTGTCGTGGAGAGAGTGTATAGTCTCCTTCTGAGAGTGTGGTTGTCGAGAGTGTATATAATCTCCTTGTGAGATTGTGGTCGTGGTGAGCGTGTATAATCTCCTTGTGAGATTGTGGTCATGGTGAGCGTGTATAATTTCCTTGTGAGTGTGTGGTCCTGGAGAGAGGGTATAATATCCTTGTGAGACTGTGGTCCTATAGAGAGTGTATAAACTCCATGTGAATGTGTGGTCGTGGAGAGAGTGCGTATTCTCCATGTGAGAGTGTGGTCGTGGAAAGTGTGTATAATCTTCTTGTGAGAGTGTGGTCGTGGAGGGAGTGTATAATCTGCTTGTGAGAGACTGGTTGTGGAGAAAGTATATAATCTCCTTTTGAGAATGTGGTCATGGCGAGAATGTATAATCTCCTTGTTAGAATGTGGTCGTGGAGAGAGTTTATAATCTCCTTGTCAGAGTGTTGTGATGGTGAGAGTGTATAATCTCCTTGTGAGTGAGGTCGTGGAGAGAGTGTATAATCTCCTTGTGAGTGTGTTGTTGTGGAAAGAGTGTATAATCTGCTTGTGAGAGTGTGGTCATGTAGAGAGCGAATAATCTCCTTGTGACTGTGTGGCCGTGAAAAGAGTGTATAATCTCCATGTGAATGTGTGGTCGTGGAGAGAGTGTGTAATCTCCTTGTGAGAATCTGGTCGTCGAGAGTGTATATAATCTCCTTGTGAGGTTGTGGTCGTAGAGAGCGTGTATAATCTCCTTGTGAGAGTGGGGTCGTGGAGGGAGTGCATAATCTCCTGTGAGAGTGTGGTTGTCGTGAGAGTGTATATTCTCCTCCTACAAGTGTGGTCGTGGAGGGAATTGTGTAATCTCCTTGTGCGAGTGTGGTCCTGGAGAGAGTGAATAAACTCATTGTGACCGTGTGGCCGTGAAGAGAGGGTATAATCCCCATGTAAAAGTGTTGTCGTGGAGAGAGTGTAATTTCCTTGTCAGAGTGTGGTCGTCTGGAGTGTATATAATCTCCTTGTGAGATTCTAGTCGTGGAGAGGGTGTATAATCACTTTTTGAGAGTGTGGTCGTGGTGAGAGTGTATATCTCCTTGTGAGAGTGTGGTCGTGGATAGAGTGTATAATCTCCTTGTGAATGTGTGGTCTTGGACAGAGCGTATAATATCCTACTGAGTGTGTGATCGTGGAGAGTGTGTATAATGTCCTTGTGAGAGTGTGGTCCTGGAGAGAGTATAATCTCTTTGTGAGAGTGTGGTTGTGGAGAGAGTGTAGAATCTCCTTGTAAAGTGTAGTCGTGGAGAGAGTGTATAATTTCTTTCTGAGAGTGTTGTCATGGAGAGAGTGTATAGTCTCCTTGTGAGAGTGTGGTTGTGCTGAGAGTGCATAATCTCCTTGTGAGTGTGCGGTCCTGTACAGAGTGTATATTCTCCTTGTGAGAGTGTGGCCGTGAAGAGAGTGTATAATCTCTTTGGGAGAATGTAGTTGTGCAGAGAGTGTGTAATCTCCTTGTGAGATTGTGGTCGTGGTGAGCGTGTGTAATCTCCTTGTGAGATTGTGGTCATGGTGAGCGTGTATAATTTCCTTGTGAGTGTGTGGTCCTGGAGAGAGGGTATAATCTCCTTGTGAGACTGTGGTCCTATAGAGAGTGTATAAACTCCATGTGAATGTGTGGTCGTGGAGAGAGTGCGTATTCTCCATGTGAGAGTGTGGTCGTGGAAAGTGTGTATAATCTTCTTGTGAGAGTGTGGTCATGGAGGGAGTGTATAATCTGCTTGTGAGAGACTGGTTGTGGAGAAAGTATATAATTTCCTTTTGAGAATGTGGTCATGGCGAGAATGTATAATCTCCTTGTTAGAATGTGGTCGTGGAGAGAGTTTATAATCTCCTTGTCAGAGTGTTGTGATGGTGAGAGTGTATAATCTCCTTGTGAGTGAGGTCGTGGAGAGAGTGTATAATCTCCTTGTGAGTGTGTTGTTGTGGAAAGAGTGTATAATCTGCTTGTGAGAGTGTGGTCATGTAGAGAGCGAATAATCTCCTTGTGACTGTGTGGCCGTGAAAAGAGTGTATAATCTCCATGTGAATGTGTGGTCGTGGAGAGAGTGTGTAATCTCCTTGTGAGAATCTGGTCGTCGAGAGTGTATATAATCTCCTTGTGAGGTTGTGGTCGTAGAGAGCGTGTATAATCTCCTTGTGAGAGTGGGGTCGTGGAGGGAGTGCATAATCTCCTGTGAGAGTGTGGTTGTCGTGAGAGTGTATATTCTCCTCCTACAAGTGTGGTCGTGGAGGGAATTGTGTAATCTCCTTGTGCGAGTGTGGTCCTGGAGAGAGTGAATAAACTCATTGTGACCGTGTGGCCGTGAAGAGAGGGTATAATCCCCATGTAAAAGTGTTGTCGTGGAGAGAGTGTAATTTCCTTGTCAGAGTGTGGTCGTCTGGAGTGTATATAATCTCCTTGTGAGATTCTAGTCGTGGAGAGGGTGTATAATCACTTTTTGAGAGTGTGGTCGTGGTGAGTGTGTATATCTCCTTGTGAGAGTGTGGTCGTGGATAGAGTGTATAATCTCCTTGTGAATGTGTGGTCTTGGACAGAGCGTATAATATCCTACTGAGTGTGTGATCGTGGAGAGTGTGTATAATGTCCTTGTGAGAGTGTGGTCCTGGAGAGAGTATAATCTCTTTGTGAGAGTGTGGTTGTGGAGAGAGTGTAGAATCTCCTTGTAAAGTGTAGTCGTGGAGAGAGTGTATAATTTCTTTCTGAGAGTGTTGTCATGGAGAGAGTGTATAGTCTCCTTGTGAGAGTGTGGTTGTGCTGAGAGTGCATAATCTCCTTGTGAGTGTGCGGTCCTGTACAGAGTGTATATTCTCCTTGTGAGAGTGTGGCCGTGAAGAGAGTGTATAATCTCTTTGGGAGAATGTAGTTGTGCAGAGAGTGTGTAATCTCCTTGTGAGATTGTGGTCGTGGTGAGCGTGTATAATCTCCTTGTGAGATTGTGGTCCTATAGAGAGTGTATAAACTCCATGTGAATGTGTGGTCGTGGAGAGAGTGCGTATTCTCCATGTGAGAGTGTGGTCGTGGAAAGTGTGTATAATCTTCTTGTGAGAGTGTGGTCGTGGAGGGAGTGTATAATCTGCTTGTGAGAGACTGGTTGTGGAGAAAGTATATAATCTCCTTTTGAGAATGTGGTCATGGCGAGAATGTATAATCTCCTTGTTAGAATGTGGTCGTGGAGAGAGTTTATAATCTCCTTGTCAGAGTTTTGTGATGGTGAGAGTGTATAATCTCCTTGTGAGTGAGGTCGTGGAGAGAGTGTATAATCTCCTTGTGAGTGTGTTGTTGTGGAAAGAGTGTATAATCTGCTTGTGAGTGTGCGGTCCTGTACAGAGTGTATATTCTCCTTGTGAGAGTGTGGCCGTGAAGAGAGTGTATAATCTCTTTGGGAGAATGTAGTTGTGCAGAGAGTGTGTAATCTCCTTGTGAGATTGTGGTCGTGGTGAGCGTGTATAATCTCCTTGTGAGATTGTGGTCCTATAGAGAGTGTATAAACTCCATGTGAATGTGTGGTCGTGGAGAGAGTGCGTATTCTCCATGTGAGAGTGTGGTCGTGGAAAGTGTGTATAATCTTCTTGTGAGAGTGTGGTCGTGGAGGGAGTGTATAATCTGCTTGTGAGAGACTGGTTGTGGAGAAAGTATATAATCTCCTTTTGAGAATGTGGTCATGGCGAGAATGTATAATCTCCTTGTTAGAATGTGGTCGTGGAGAGAGTTTATAATCTCCTTGTCAGAGTTTTGTGATGGTGAGAGTGTATAATCTCCTTGTGAGTGAGGTCGTGGAGAGAGTGTATAATCTCCTTGTGAGTGTGTTGTTGTGGAAAGAGTGTATAATCTGCTCGTGAGAGTGTGGTCATGTAGAGAGCGAATAATCTCCTTGTGACTGTGTGGCCGTGAAAAGAGTGTATAATCTCCATGTGAATGTGTGGTCGTGGAGAGAGTGTGTAATCTCCTTGTGAGAATCTGGTCGTCGAGAGTGTATATAATCTCCTTGTGAGGTTGTGGTCGTAGAGAGCGTGTATAATCTCCTTGTGAGAGTGGGGTCGTGGAGGGAGTGCATAATCTCCTGTGAGAGTGTGGTTGTCGTGAGAGTGCATATTCTCCTCCTACAAGTGTGGTCGTGGAGGGAATTGTGTAATCTCCTTGTGCGAGTGTGGTCCTGGAGAGAGTGAATAAACTCATTGTGACCGTGTGGCCGTGAAGAGAGGGTATAATCCCCATGTAAAAGTGTTGTCGTGGAGAGAGTGTAATTTCCTTGTCAGAGTGTGGTCGCCTGGAGTGTATATAATCTCCTTGTGAGATTCTAGTCGTGGAGAGGGTGTATAATCACTTTTTGAGAGTGTGGTCGTGGTGAGAGTGTATATCTCCTTGTGAGAGTGTGGTCGTGGATAGAGTGTATAATCTCCTTGTGAATGTGTGGTCTTGGACAGAGCGTATAATATCCTACTGAGTGTGTGATCGTGGAGAGTGTGTATAATGTCCTTGTGAGAGTGTGGTCCTGGAGAGAGTATAATCTCTTTGTGAGAGTGTGGTTTTGGAGAGAGTGTAGAATCTCCTTGTAAAGTGTAGTCGTGGAGAGAGTGTATAATTTCTTTCTGAGAGTGTTGTCATGGAGAGAGTGTATAGTCTCCTTGTGAGAGTGTGGTTGTGCTGAGAGTGCATAATCTCCTTGTGAGTGTGCGGTCCTGTACAGAGTGTATATTCTCCTTGTGAGAGTGTGGCCGTGAAGAGAGTGTATAATCTCTTTGGGAGAATGTAGTTGTGCAGAGAGTGTGTAATCTCCGTGTGAAAGCTTGATCGTGGAGTGTGTGTATAATCTCCTTGTGAGAGTGGGGTCGAGGAGAGAGTGTATAGTCGCCTTGTGAGAGTGTTGTCGTGGAGAGTGTGTTTAATCTCCTTGTGAGATTGTGGTCGTGGTGAGCGTGTATAATCTCCTTGTGAGAGTGTGGTCCTGGAGAGAGGGTATAATCTCCTTGTGAGACTGTGGTCCTATAGAGAGTGTATAATCTACTTGTGAGTGTGTGGCCATGGAGAGAGTGAATAATCTCCATGTGAATGTGTGGTCGTGGAGAGAGTGCGTATTCTCCATTTGAGAGTGTGGTCGTGGAATGTTTTTATAATCTCCTTGTGAGCGTGTGGTCGTGGAGGGAGTGCATAATCTGCTTGTTAGAGACTGGTCGTGGAGAAAGTGTATAATCTCCTTGTGAGAATGTGGTCATGGAGAGAGTGTATAATCTCCTTGTGAGAATGTGGTCGTGGAGAGAGTTTATAATCTCCTTGTCAGCGTGTTGTGATGGTGAGAGTGTATAATCTCCTTGTGAGTGAGGTCATGGAGAGAGTGTATAATCTCCTTGTGAGTGTGTTGTTGTGGAAAGAGTGTATAATCTGCTTGTGAGAGTGTGGTCATGTAGAGAGCGAATAATCTCCTTGTGACTGTGTGGCCGTGAAAAGAGTGTATAATCTCCATGTGAATGTGTGGTCGTGGAGAGACTGTGTAATCTCCTTGTGAGAATCTGGTCGTCGAGAGTGTATATAATCTCCTTGTGAGGTTGTGGTCGTAGAGAGCGTGTATAATCTCCTTGTGAAAGTGGGGTCGTGGAGGGAGTGCATAATCTCCTGTGAGAGTGTGGTTGTCGTGAGAGTGTATATTCTCCTCCTGCAAGTGTGGTCGTGGAGGGAATTGTGTAATCTCCTTGTGCGAGTGTGGTCCTGGAGAGAGTGAATAAACTCATTGTGACCGTGTGGCCATGAAGAGAGGGTATAATCCCCATGTAAAAGTGTTGTCGTGGAGAGAGTGTAATTTCCTTGTCAGAGTGTGGTCGTCTGGAGTGTATATAATCTCCTTGTGAGATTCTAGTCGTGGAGAGGGTGTATAATCACTTTTTGAGAGTGTGGTCGTGGTGAGAGTGTATATCTCCTTGTGAGAGTGTGGTCGTGGATAGAGTGTATAATCTCCTTGTGAATGTGTGGTCTTGGACAGAGCGTATAATATCCTACTGAGTGTGTGATCGTGGAGAGTGTGTATAATGTCCTTGTGAGAGTGTGGTCCTGGAGAGAGTGTCTAATCTCTTTGTGAGAGTGTGGTTGTGGAGAGAGTGTAGAATCTCCTTGTAAAGTGTAGTCGTGGAGAGAGTGTATAGTCTCCTTGTGAGAGTGTGGTTGTGCTGAGAGTGCATAATCTCCTTGTGAGTGTGCGGTCCTGTACAGAGTGTATATTCTCCTTGTGAGAGTGTGGCCGTGGAGAGAGTGTATAATCTCTTTGGGAGAATGTAGTTGTGCAGAGAGTGTCTAATCTCCGTGTGAAAGCTTGATCGTGGAGTGTGTGTATAATCTCCTTGTGAGGGTGTGGTACTGGAGAGAGTGTATAATCTCCTTGAGAGAGTGTGGTTGTAGAGAGAGTGTATAATCTCCTTGCGAAATTCTGGTCGTGGAGAGCGTATATAATCTCCTTGTGAGAGCGTTGCGATGGTGAGAGTGCATAATCTCCCTGTGAGAGTGGGGTCGTGGAGAGAATGTACAATCTCCTTGTGAGAATGTGGTCGGGGAGTGTATAATCTCCTTGTGGGAATGTTGTCGTGGAGAGTGTGTATAGTCTACTTTTAAAAAGCTTGGTCGTGGAGAGTGTGTATAATTTCCTTGTGTGAGTGTGGTCCTGGAGAGAGGGTATAATCTCCTTCTGAAAGAGTAATCGTGAAGAGAGTGTATAATCTCCTCGTAAGTGCGTTGTCGTGGTGAGAGTGTATAGTCTCCTTCTGAGAGTGTGGTTGTCGAGAGTGTATATAATCTCCTTGTGAGATTGTGGTCGTGTGAGCGTGTATAATCTCCTTGTGAGATTGTGGTCATGGTGAGCGTGTATAATTTCCTTGTGAGTGTGTGGTCCTGGAGAGAGGGTATAATATCCTTGTGAGACTGTGGTCCTATAGAGAGTGTATAAACTCCATGTGAATGTGTGGTCCGTGGAGAGAGTGCGTATTCCTCCATGTGAGAGTGTGGTCGTGGAAAGTGTGTATAATCTTCTTGTGAGAGTGTGGTCGTGGAGGGAGTGTATAATCTGCTTGTGAGAGACTGGTTGTGGAGAAAGTATATAATCTCCTTTTGAGAATGTGGTCATGGCGAGAATGTATAATCTCCTTGTTAGAATGTGGTCGTGGAGAGAGTTTATAATCTCCTTGTCAGAGTGTTGTGATGGTGAGAGTGTATAATCTCCTTGTGAGTGAGGTCGTGGAGAGAGTGTATAAATCTCCTTGTGAGTGTGTTGTTGTGGAAAGAGTGTATAATCTGCTTGTGAGAGTGTGGTCATGTAGAGAGCGAATAATCTCCTTGTGACTGTGTGGCCGTGAAAAGAGTGTATAATCTCCATGTGAATGTGTGGTCGTGGAGAGAGTGTGTAATCTCCTTGTGAGAATCTGGTCGTCGAGAGTGTATATAATCTCCTTGTGAGGTTGTGGTCGTAGAGAGCGTGTATAATCTCCTTGTGAGAGTGGGGTCGTGGAGGAGTGCATAATCTCCTGTGAGAGTGTGGTTTGTCGTGAGAGTGCATATTCTCCTCCTACAAGTGTGGTCGTGGAGGGAATTGTGTAATCTCCTTGTGCGAGTGTGGTCCTGGAGAGAGTGAATAAACTCATTGTGACCGTGTGGCCGTGAAGAGAGGGTATAATCCCCATGTAAAAGTGTTGTCGTGGAGAGAGTGTAATTTCCTTGTCAGAGTGTGGTCGTCTGGAGTGTATATAATCTCCTTGTGAGATTCTAGTCGTGGAGAGGGTGTATAATCACTTTTTGAGAGTGTGGTCGTGGTGAGAGTGTATATCTCCTTGTGAGAGTGTGGTCGTGGATAGAGTGTATAATCTCCTTGTGAATGTGTGGTCTTGGACAGAAGCGTATAATATCCTACTGAGTGTGTGATCGTGGAGAGTGTGTATAATGTCCTTGTGAGAGTGTTGTCATGGAGAGAGTGTATAGTCTCCTTGTGAGAGTGTGGTTGTGCTGAGAGTGCATAATCTCCTTGTGAGTGTGCGGTCCTGTACAGAGTGTATATTCTCCTTGTGAGAGTGTGGCCGTGAAGAGAGTGTATAATCTCTTTGGAGAATGTAGTTGTGCAGAGAGTGTGTAATCTCCGTGTGAAAGCTTGATCGTGGAGTGTGTGTATAATCTCCTTGTGAGAGTGGGGTCGAGGAGAGAGTGTATAGTCGCCTTGTGAGAGTGTTGTCGTGGAGAGTGTGTTTAATCTCCTTGTGAGATTGTGGTCGTGGTGAGCGTGTATAATCTCCTTGTGAGAGTGTGGTCCTGGAGAGAGGGTATAATCTCCTTGTGAGACTGTGGTCCTATAGAGAGTGTATAATCTACTTGTGAGTGTGTGGCCATGGAGAGAGTGAATAATCTCCATGTGAATGTGTGGTCGTGGAGAGAGTGCGTATTCTCCATTTGAGAGTGTGGTCGTGGAATGTTTTTATAATCTCCTTGTGAGCGTGTGGTCGTGGAGGGAGTGCATAATCTGCTTGTTAGAGACTGGTCGTGGAGAAAGTGTATAATCTCCTTGTGAGAATGTGGTCATGGAGAGAGTGTATAATCTCCTTGTGAGAATGTGGTCGTGGAGAGAGTTTATAATCTCCTTGTCAGCGTGTTGTGATGGTGAGAGTGTATAATCTCCTTGTGAGTGAGGTCATGGAGAGAGTGTATAATCTCCTTGTGAGTGTGTTGTTGTGGAAAGAGTGTATAATCTGCTTGTGAGAGTGTGGTCATGTAGAGAGCGAATAATCTCCTTGTGACTGTGTGGCCGTGAAAAGAGTGTATAATCTCCATGTGAATGTGTGGTCGTGGAGAGACTGTGTAATCTCCTTGTGAGAATCTGGTCGTCGAGAGTGTATATAATCTCCTTGTGAGGTTGTGGTCGTAGAGAGCGTGTATAATCTCCTTGTGAAAGTGGGGTCGTGGAGGGAGTGCATAATCTCCTGTGAGAGTGTGGTTGTCGTGAGAGTGTATATTCTCCTCCTGCAAGTGTGGTCGTGGAGGGAATTGTGTAATCTCCTTGTGTGAGTGTGGTCCTGGAGAGAGTGAATAAACTCATTGTGACCGTGTGGCCATGAAGAGAGGGTATAATCCCCATGTAAAAGTGTTGTCGTGGAGAGAGTGTAATTTCCTTGTCAGAGTGTGGTCGTCTGGAGTGTATATAATCTCCTTGTGAGATTCTAGTCGTGGAGAGGGTGTATAATCACTTTTTGAGAGTGTGGTCGTGGTGAGAGTGTATATCTCCTTGTGAGAGTGTGGTCGTGGATAGAGTGTATAATCTCCTTGTGAATGTGTGGTCTTGGACAGAGCGTATAATATCCTACTGAGTGTGTGATCGTGGAGAGTGTGTATAATGTCCTTGTGAGAGTGTGGTCCTGGAGAGAGTGTCTAATCTCTTTGTGAGAGTGTGGTTGTGGAGAGAGTGTAGAATCTCCTTGTAAAGTGTAGTCGTGGAGAGAGTGTATAGTCTCCTTGTGAGAGTGTGGTTGTGCTGAGAGTGCATAATCTCCTTGTGAGTGTGCGGTCCTGTACAGAGTGTATATTCTCCTTGTGAGAGTGTGGCCGTGGGGAGAGTGTATAATCTCTTTGGGAGAATGTAGTTGTGCAGAGAGTGTCTAATCTCCGTGTGAAAGCTTGATCGTGGAGTGTGTGTATAATCTCCTTGTGAGGGTGTGGTACTGGAGAGAGTGTATAATCTCCTTGAGAGAGTGTGGTTGTAGAGAGAGTGTATAATCTCCTTGCGAAATTCTGGTCGTGGAGAGCGTATATAATCTCCTTGTGAGAGCGTTGCGATGGTGAGAGTGCATAATCTCCCTGTGAGAGTGGGGTCGTGGAGAGAATGTACAATCTCCTTGTGAGAATGTGGTCGTGGAGGGAGTGTATAATCTCCTTGTGGGAATGTTGTCGTGGAGAGTGTGTATAGTCTACTTTAAAAGCTTGGTCGTGGAGAGTGTGTATAATTTCCTTGTGTGAGTGTGGTCCTGGAGAGAGGGTATAATCTCCTTGTGAAAGAGTAATCGTGAAGAGAGTGTATAATCTCCTCGTAAGTGCGTTGTCGTGGAGAGAGTGTATAGTCTCCTTCTGAAAGCTTGCTCATAGAGAGTGTGTATAATCTCCTTGTGTGCGTGTGGTCCTGCAGAAAGTGTACAACCTCCTTGTGAGGGTGTGGCCGTGAAGAGAGTGTATAATCTCCATGTGAACGTGTGGTCGTGCAGAGAGTGTGTAATCTCCTTCTGAGAGTGTGGTTGTCGAGAGTGTATATAATCTCCTTGTGAGATTGTGGTCGTGGTGAGCGTGTATAATCTCCTTGTGAGATTGTGGTCATGGTGAGCGTGTATAATTTCCTTGTGAGTGTGTGGTCCTGGAGAGAGGGTATAATCTCCTTGTGAGACTCTGGTCCTATGGAGAGTGTATAAACTCCATGTGAATGTGTGGTCGTGGAGAGAGTGCGTATTCTCCATGTGAGAGTGTGGTCGTGGAAAGTGTGTATAATCTTCTTGTGAGAGTGTGGTCTGGGAGGGAGTGTATAATCTGCTTGTGAGAGACTGGTTGTGGAGAAAGTATATAATCTCCTTTTGAGAATGTGGTCATGGCGAGAATGTATAATCTCCTTGTTAGAATGTGGTCGTGGAGAGAGTTTATAATCTCCTTGTCAGAGTGTTGTGATGGTGAGAGTGTATAATCTCCTTGTGAGTGAGGTCGTGGAGAGAGTGTATAATCTCCTTGTGAGTGTGTTGTTGTGGAAAGAGTGTATAATCTGCTTGTGAGAGTGTGGTCATGTAGAGAGCGAATAATCTCCTTGTGACTGTGTGGCCGTGAAAAGAGTGTATAATCTCCATGTGAATGTGTGGTCGTGGAGAGAGTGTGTAATCTCCTTGTGAGAATCTGGTCGTCGAGAGTGTATATAATCTCCTTGTGAGGTTGTGGTCGTAGAGAGCGTGTATAATCTCCTTGTGAGAGTGGGGTCGTGGAGGGAGTGCATAATCTCCTGTGAGAGTGTGGTTGTCGTGAGAGTGTATATTCTCCTCCTACAAGTGTGGTCGTGGAGGGAATTGTGTAATCTCCTTGTGCGAGTGTGGTCCTGGAGAGAGTGAATAAACTCATTGTGACCGTGTGGCCGTGAAGAGAGGGTATAATCCCCATGTAAAAGTGTTGTCGTGGAGAGAGTGTAATTTCCTTGTCAGAGTGTGGTCGTCTGGAGTGTATATAATCTCCTTGTGAGATTCTAGTCGTGGAGAGGGTGTATAATCACTTTTTGAGAGTGTGGTCGTGGTGAGAGTGTATATCTCCTTGTGAGAGTGTGGTCGTGGATAGAGTGTATAATCTCCTTGTGAATGTGTGGTCTTGGACAGAGCGTATAAAATCCTACTGAGTGTGTGATCGTGGAGAGTGTGTATAATATCCTTGTGAGAGTGTGGTCCTGGAGAGAGTATAATCTCTTTGTGAGAGTGTGGTTGTGGAGAGAGTGTAGAATCTCCTTGTAAAGTGTAGTCGTGGAGAGAGTGTATAATTTCTTTCTGAGAGTGTTGTCATGGAGAGAGTGTATAGTCTCCTTGTGAGAGTGTGGTTGTGCTGAGAGTGCATAATCTCCTTGTGAGTGTGCGGTCCTGTACAGAGTGTATATTCTCCTTGTGAGAGTGTGGCCATGAAGAGAGTGTATAATCTCTTTGGGAGAATGTAGTTGTGCAGAGAGTGTGTAATCTCCTTGTGAGATTGTGGTCGTGGTGAGCGTGTATAATCTCCTTGTGAGATTGTGGTCATGGTGAGCGTGTATAATTTCCTTGTGAGTGTGTGGTCCTGGAGAGAGGGTATAATCTCCTTGTGAGACTGTGGTCCTATAGAGAGTGTATAAACTCCATGTGAATGTGTGGTCGTGGAGAGAGTGCGTATTCTCCATGTGAGAGTGTGGTCGTGGAAAGTGTGTATAATCTTCTTGTGAGAGTGTGGTCGTGGAGGGAGTGTATAATCTGCTTGTGAGAGACTGGTTGTGGAGAAAGTATATAATCTCCTTTTGAGAATGTGGTCATGGCGAGAATGTATAATCTCCTTGTTAGAATGTGGTCGTGGAGAGAGTTTATAATCTCCTTGTCAGAGTGTTGTGATGGTGAGAGTGTATAATCTCCTTGTGAGTGAGGTCGTGGAGAGAGTGTATAATCTCCTTGTGAGTGTGTTGTTGTGGAAAGAGTGTATAATCTGCTTGTGAGAGTGTGGTCATGTAGAGAGCGAATAATCTCCTTGTGACTGTGTGGCCGTGAAAAGAGTGTATAATCTCCATGTGAATGTGTGGTCGTGGAGAGAGTGTGTAATCTCCTTGTGAGAATCTGGTCGTCGAGAGTGTATATAATCTCCTTGTGAGGTTGTGGTCGTAGAGAGCGTGTATAATCTCCTTGTGAGAGTGGGGTCGTGGAGGGAGTGCATAATCTCCTGTGAGAGTGTGGTTGTCGTGAGAGTGTATATTCTCCTCCTACAAGTGTGGTCGTGGAGGGAATTGTGTAATCTCCTTGTGCGAGTGTGGTCCTGGAGAGAGTGAATAAACTCATTGTGACCGTGTGGCCGTGAAGAGAGGGTATAATCCCCATGTAAAAGTGTTGTCGTGGAGAGAGTGTAATTTCCTTGTCAGAGTGTGGTCGTCTGGAGTGTATATAATCTCCTTGTGAGATTCTAGTCGTGGAGAGGGTGTATAATCACTTTTTGAGAGTGTGGTCGTGGTGAGAGTGTATATCTCCTTGTGAGAGTGTGGTCGTGGATAGAGTGTATAATCTCCTTGTGAATGTGTGGTCTTGGACAGAGCGTATAATATCCTACTGAGTGTGTGATCGTGGAGAGTGTGTATAATGTCCTTGTGAGAGTGTGGTCCTGGAGAGAGTATAATCTCTTTGTGAGAGTGTGGTTTTGGAGAGAGTGTAGAATCTCCTTGTAAAGTGTAGTCGTGGAGAGAGTGTATAATTTCTTTCTGAGAGTGTTGTCATGGAGAGAGTGTATAGTCTCCTTGTGAGAGTGTGGTTGTGCTGAGAGTGCATAATCTCCTTGTGAGTGTGCGGTCCTGTACAGAGTGTATATTCTCCTTGTGAGAGTGTGGCCGTGAAGAGAGTGTATAATCTCTTTGGGAGAATGTAGTTGTGCAGAGAGTGTGTAATCTCCGTGTGAAAGCTTGATCGTGGAGTGTGTGTATAATCTCCTTGTGAGAGTGTGGTTGTAGAGAGAGTGTATAATATCCTTGCGAAATTGTGGTCGTGGAGAGCGTATATAATCTCCTTGTGAGAGCGTTGCGATGGTGAGAGTGCATATTCTCCCTGTGAGAGTGGGGTCGTGGAGAGAATGTACAATATCCTTGTGAGAATGTGGTCGTGGAGGGAGTGTGTAATCTCCTTGTGGGAATGTTGTCATGGAGAGTGTGTATAGTCTACTTTAAAAGCTTGGTCGTGGAGAGTGTGTATAATTTCCTTGTGTAAGTGTGGTCCTGGAGGGAGGGTAGAATCTCCTTGTGAAAGAGTGGTCGTGAAGAGAGTGTATAATATTTTTGTGAGAGTCTGGTGGTTGAGAGAGTGTATAATCTCCTTGTGAATGAGTGGTCATGAAGAGAGTGTATAATCTCTTCGTAAGAGTGTTGTCATGGAGAGAATGTATAGTCTCCTTCTGAAAGCTTGGTCGTAGAGAGTGTGTATAATCTCCTTGTGTGAGTGTGGTCCTGCAGAAAGGGTATAATCTCCTTGTGAGAGTGTGTTCCTGGAGAGAGTGTATAATATCCTTGTGAGAGTGTGGCCGTGAAGATAGTGTATAATCTCCATGTGAACGTGTAGTCGTGGAGAGAGTGTGTAATCTCCTTCTGAGAGTGTGGTCGTCGAGAGTGTATATAATCTCCTTGTGAGATTTTGGTCATGGTGAGCGTGTATAATATCCTTGTGAGAGTCTGGTCCTGGAGAGAGGGTATAATCTCCTTGTCAGACTGTGGTCCTATAGAGAGTGCATAATCTACTTGTGAGAGTGTGGCCGTGGAGAGAGTGCGTAATCTCCATGTGAGAGTGTGGTCGTGGAAAGTGTGTATAATCTCCTTGTGAGAGTGTGGTCGTGTAGGGAGTGTATAATCTGCTTGTGAGAATGTGGTTGTGGAGAGAGTGTATAATCTCCTTGTGAGAATGTGGTCGTGGACAGAGTGTATAATCTCCTTGTGTGAGTGTGGTCCTGCAGAAAGGGTATAACCTCCTTGTGAGAGTGTGGTCCTGGAGAGAGTGTATAATCTCCTAGTGAGGGTGTGGCCGTGAAGAGAGTGTATAATCTCCATGTGAACGTGTGGTCGTGGAGAAAGTGTGTAATCTCCTTCTGAGAGTGTGGTTGTCGAGAGTGTATATAATCTCCTTGTGAGATTGTGGTCGTGGAAACTGTGTATAATCTTCTTGTGAGAGTGTGGTCATGGAGGGAGTGTATAATCCGCTTGTGAGAGACGGGTTGTGGAGAAAGTATATAATCTCCTTGTGAGAATGTGGTCATGGAGAGAGTGTATAATCTCCTTGTGAGAATGTGGTCATGGAGAGAGTTTATAATCTCCTTGTCAGAGTGTTGTGATGGTGAGAGTGTATAATCTCCTTGTGAGTGAGGTCGTGGAGAGAGTGTATAATCTCCTTGTGAGTGTGTTGTTATGGAAAGAGTGTATAATCTGCTTGTGAGAGTGTGGTCATGTAGAGAGTGAGTAATCTCCTTGTGACAGTGTAGCCATGAATAGAGGGTATAATCTCCATGTGAATGTGTGGTCATGGAGAGAGTGTGTAATCTCCTTGTGAGAATCTGGTCATCGAGAGTGTATATAATCTCCTTGTGAGGTTGTGGTCGTGGAGAGCATGTATAATCTCCTTGTGACAGTGGGGTCGTGGCGAGTGTGTATAATTTTTTTTGAGAGTGTTGTTGTGCAGAGAGTGTATAATCTCCTTGTGAAAGTGTGGTTGTGGAGAGAGTGTATAATCTCCTTGTGAGAGTGTTGTCCTTGAGAGAGTGTATAGTCTCCTTGTGAAAGCTTGGTCGTGGAGAGTGTGTATAATCTCCTTGTGAGAGTGTGGTCGTGGAGAGAGTGTATAATCTGCTTGTGAGAGACGGGTTGTGGAGAAAGTATATAATCTCCTTGTGAGAATGTGGTCATGGAGAGAGTGTATAATCTCCTTGTGAGAATGTGGTCATCGAGAGAGTTTATAATCTCCTTGTCAGAGTGTTGTGATGGTGAGAGTGTATAATCTCCTTGTGAGATTGTGGTTGTGGAAACTGTGTATAATCTTCTTGTGAGAGTGTGGTCGTGGAGGGAGTGTATAATCTGCTTGTGAGAGACGGGTTGTGGAGAAAGTATATAATCTCCTTGTGAGAATGTGGTCATGGAGAGAGTGTATAATCTCCTTGTGAGAATGTGGTCATGGAGAGAGTTTATAATCTCCTTGTCAGAGTGTTGTGATGGTGAGAGTGTATAATCTCTTTGTGAGTGAGGTCGTGGAGAGAGTGTATAATCTCCTTGTGAGTGTGTTGTTGTGGAAAGAGTGTATAATCTGCTTGTGAGAGTGTGGTCATGTAGAGAGCGAGTAATCTCCTTGTGACAGTGTGGCCATGAATAGAGGGTATAATCTCCATGTGAATGTGTGGTCATGGAGAGAGTGTGTAATCTCCTTGTGAGAATCTGGTCATCGAGAGTGTATATAATCTCCTTGTGAGGTTGTGGTCGTGGAGAGCATGTATAATCTCCTTGTGAGAGTGGTGTCGTGGCGAGTGTGTATAATTTTTTTTGAGAGTGTAGTTGTGCAGAGAGTGTATAATCTCCTTGAGACGGTGTGGTTGTGGAGAGAGTGTATAATCTCCTTGTGAGAGTGTTGTCCTTGAGAGAGTGTATAGACTCCTTGTGAAAGCTTGGTCGTGGAGAGTGTGTATAATCTCCTTGTGAGAGCGTGGTCGTGGAGAGAGTGTATAATATTTTTGTGAGAGTCTGGTGTTTGAGAGAGTGTATAATCTCCTTGTGAATGAGTGGTCATGAAGAGAGTGTATAATCTCCTCGTAAGAGTGTTGTCATGGAGAGAGTGTATAGTCTCCTTCTGAAAGCTTGGTCGTAGAGAGTGTGTATAATCTCCTTGTGTGAGTGTGGTCCTGCAGAAAGGGTATAATCTCCTTGTGAGAGTGTGTTCCTGGAGAGAGTGTATAATCTCCTTGTGAGAGTGTGGTCGTGAAGATAGTGTATAATCTCCATGTGAATGTGTGGTCCTGGAGAGAGTGTGTAATCTCCTTCTGAGAGTGTGGTCGTCGAGAGTGTATATAATCTCCTTGTGAGATTGTGGTCGTGGTGAGCGTGTATAATATCCTTGTGAGAGTCTGGTCCTGGAGAGAGGGTATAATCTCCTTGTCAGACTGTGGTCCTATAGAGAGTGCATAATCTACTTGTGAGAGTGTGGCCGTGGAGAGAGTGCGTAATCTCCATGTGAGAGTGTGGTCGTGGAAAGTGTGTATAATCTCCTTGTGAGAGTGTGGTCGTGGAGGGAGTGTATAATCTGCTTGTGAGAGACTGGTCGTGGAGAGAGTGTATAATCTCCTTGTGAGAATGTGGTCGTGGAGAGTTTGTGTAATCTCCTTGTGAGAATGTGGTCATGGAGAGAGTGTATAATCTCCTTGTCAGAGTGTTGTGATGGTGAGAGTGTATAATCTCCTTGTGAGTGAGGTCGTGGAGAGAGTGTATAATCTCCTTGTGAGTGAGGTCGTGGAGAGAGTGTATAATCTCCTTCTGAGTGAGGTCGTGGAGAGAGTGTATAATCTCCTTCTGAGTGAGGTCGTGGAGAGAGCGAATAATCTCCTTGTGACTGTGTGGGGGTAAAAACAGTGTATAATCTCCATGTGAATGTGTGGTCGTGGAGAGAGTGCATAATCTCCATGTGTGAATGTGGTCGTGGTGAGCGTGAGTAATCTCCATGTGCAGTGTGGTCGTGGAAAGTGTACAATCTCCTTGTGAGGGTATGGTCCTGGAGAGCGTGTATAATCTACTTTTGACAGTGTGGTCATGGAGAGAGTGTATAACCTCCTTGTGAGAGTGTTGCGATGGTGAGAGTGTGTAATCTCCTTGTGAGAGTGGGGTCGTGGAGAGAGTGTATAATCTCCGTGTGAGAGTGTGGTCCTGCAGAAAGTGTCTATCTCCAGGTGAGAGTGTGGCCATGGAAAGAATGCATAATTTCCATGTGTGAATGTGGTCGTGGTGAGCATGTGTAATCTCCATGTGACAGTGTGGTCGTGGAAAGACTGTAGAATCTCCTTGTGAGGGTATGGTCCTGGAGAGCATGTATAATCTACTTTTGACAGTGTAGTCATGGAGAGAGTGTATAACCTCCTTGTGAGAGTGTTGCCGTGGAGAGAGTGCATAATCTCCATGTAAATGGGTGGTCGCGGAGAGAGTGTGTAATCTCCTTGTGAGAGTGGGGTCGTGGAGAGAGTGTATAATCTCCTTGTGAGAGTGTGGTCGTGGAGGGAGTGCTTAATCTCCTGTGAGAGTGTGGTTGTCGTGAGAGTACATATTCTCCTCCTGCAAGTGTGGTCGTGGAGGGAATTGTGTAATCTCCTTGTGTGTGTGTTGTCGTGGAGAGAGTGCATAATCTCCTTCTGTGATTGTGGTCCTGGGGAGTGTGAATAATCTCCTTGTGACCGTGTGGCCGTGAAGAGAGGGCATAATCCCCATATAAATGTGTGGTCGTGGAGAGAGTGTGTAATCTCCTTCTGAGAGTGTGGTTGTCGAGAGTGTATATAATCTCCTTGTGAGTGAGGTTGTGGAGAGAGTGTATAATCTCCTTGTGAAAGCTTGATCATGAAGAGTGTGTATAATCTCCTTGTGAGAGTGTGGTCCTGCAGAGAGTGTATATCTCCTGGTGAGAGTGTGGCTGTGGAGAGAATGCATAATCTCCATGTGAGAATCTGGTCGTGGTGAGCGTGTGTAATCTCCATGTGACACTGTGGTCGTGGAGAGACTGTATAATCTCCTTCTGCGAGTGTGGTCCTGGAGAGTGTGAATAATCTCCTTATGAGAGTGTTGCGATGGTGAGAGTGTATAATCTCCTTCTGAGAGTGTGTCGAGAGTGTATATAATCTCCTTGTGAGATTGTGGTCGTGGAGAGCGTGTATAATCTCCTTGTGATAGTGGGGTCGGGGAGAGAGTGTATAGTCTCCTTCTGAAAGCTTGGTCGTAGAGAGTGTGTATAATCTCCTTGTGTGAGTGTGGTCCTGCAGAAAGGGTATACTCTCCTTGTGAGAGTGTGGTCCTGGAGAGGGTATATAATCTCCTTGTGAGAGTATGGCCGTGAAGAGAGTGTATAATCTCCTTGTGAGTGAGGTCGTGGAGAGAGTGTATAATCACCTTCTGAGTGAGGTCGTGGAGAGAGTGTATAATCTGCTTGTGAGAGTGTGGCCATGTAGAGAGCGAATAATCTCCTTGTGACTGTGTGGGGGTGAAAACAGTGTATAATCTCCATGTGAATGTGTGGTCGTGGAGAGAGTGTATAATCTCCTTGTGAGAATCTGGTCGAAGAGAGTTTATATAATCTCCTTGTGAGGTTGTGGTCATAGAGAGCGTGTATAATCTCCTTGTGAGAGTGGGGTCGTGGAGAGAGTGTATAATCTTTTTGTGAGAGTATGGTTGTGGAGAGAGTGTATAGTCTCCTTGAGAAAGTGTGGTTGTGGAGAGTGTGTATAATCTCCTTGTGAGAGTGTGGTCGTGGAGAGAGTGTACAATATTTTTGTGAGAGTCTGGTGGTGGAGAGAGTGTATAATCTCCTTGTGAATGAGTGGTCATGAAAAGAGTGTATAATCTCCTCGTAAGAGTGTTGTCATGGAGAGAGTGTATAGTCTCCTTCTGAAATCGTGGTCGTAGAGAGTGTTTATAATCTCCTTGAGTGACTGTGGTCCTGCAGAAAGGGTATAATCTCCTTGTGAGAGTGTGGTCCTGGAGAGAGTGTATAATCTCCTTGTGAGAGTGTGGCCGTGAAGAGAGTGTATAATCTCCATGTGAATGTGTAGTCGTGGAGAGAGTGTGTAATCTCTTTCTGGGAGTGTGGTCGTCGAGAGTGTATATAATCTCCTTGTGAGATTGTGGTCGTGGAGAGCGTGTATAATATCCTTGTGAGAGTGTGGTCCTAGAGAGAGGGTGTAATCTCCTTGCCAGACTGTGGTCCTATAGAGAGTGCATAATCTACTTGTGAGAGTGTGGCCGTGGAGAGAGTGCTTAATCTCCATGTGAGAGTGTGGTCGTGGAAAGCATGTATAATCTCCTTGTAAGAGTGTAGTCGTGGAGGGAGTGTATAATCTGCTTGTGAGAGACTGGTCGTGGAGAGAGTGTATAATCTCCTTGTGAGAATGTGGTCGTGGAGAGAGTGTATAATCTCCTTGTGAAAGTGTGGTTGTGGAGAGAGTGTATAATCTCCTTGTGAAAGCTTGGTCATGGAGAGTGTGTATAATCTCCTTGTGAGAGTGTGGTCCTGCAGAAAGTGTATATCTCCTGGTGAGAGTGTGGCCATGGAGAGAGTGCATAATCTCCATATGAGAATGTGGTCGTGGTGAGCGTGTGTAATCTCCATGTGACAGTGTGGTCGTGGAAAGACTGTATAATCTCCTTGTGAGGCTATGGTCCTGGAGAGCGTGTATAATCTACTTTTGACAGTGTAGTCATGGAGAGAGTGTATAACCTCCTTGTGAGAGTGTTGCGATGGTGAGAGTGTATAATCTCCTTCTGAGAGTGGGGTCGTGGAGAGAGTGTATAATCTCCTTGTGAGAGTGTGGTCGTGGAGGGAGTGCTTAACCTCCTGTGAGAGTGTGGTTGTCATGAGAGTACATATTCTCCTCCTGCAAGTGTGGTCGTGGAGGGAATTGTGTAATCTCCTTCTGTGAGTGTTGTCGTGGAGAGAGTGCATAATCTCCTTCTGCGAGTGTGGTCCTGGAGAGTGTGAATAATCTCCTTCTGACCGTGTGGCCGTGAAGAGAGGGCATAATCCCCATATAAATGTGTGGTCGTGGAGAGAGTGTGTAATCTCCTTCTGAGAGTGTGGTTGTCGAGAGAGTATATAATCTCCTTGTGAGATTGTGGTCGTGGAGAGCGTGTATAATCTCCTTGTGAGAGTGGGGTCGAGGAGAGAGTTTATAATCTCCTTGTCAGAGTGTTGTGATGGTGAGAGTGTATAATCTCCTTGTGAGTGAGGTCGTGGAGAGAGTGTATAATCTCCTTGTGAGTGTGTTGTTGTGGAAAGAGTTTATAATCTGCTTGTGTGAGTGTGGTCATGTAGAGAGCGAATAATCTCCTTGTGACTGTGTGGCTGTGAAAAGAGTGTATAATCTCCATGTGAATGTGTGGTCATGGAGAGAGTGTGTAATCTCCTTGTGAGAATCTGGTCGTCGAGAGTGTATATAATCTCTTTGTGAGGTTGTGGTCGTAGAGAGCTTGTATAATCTCCTTGTGAGAGTGGGGTCGTGGCGAGAGTGTATAATCTTTTTGTGAGAGTGTGGTTGTGGAGAGAGTGTATAATCTCCTTCTGAAAGTGTGGTTGTGGAGAGAGTGTATAATCTCCTTGTGAGAGTGTTGTCGTTGAGAGAGTGTATAGTCTCCTTGTGAAAGCTTGGTCATAGAGAGTGTGTATACTCTCCTTGTGTGAGTGTGGTCCTGCAGAAAGGGTATAATCTCCTTGTGAGAGTATGGTCCTGGAGAGAGTGTATAATCTCCTTGTGAGACTGTGGCCGTGAAGATAGTGTATAATCTCCATGTGAATGTGTGGTCGTGGAGAGAGTGTGTAATCTCCTTCTGAGAGTGTAGTCGTCGAGAATGTATATAATCTCCTTGTGAGATTGTGGTCGTGGTGAGCGTGTATAATATCCTTGTGAGAGCGTGGTCCTGGAGAGAGTGTATAATCTCCTTGTGATACTGTGGTCCTATAGAGAGTGCATAATCTACTTGTGAGAGTGTGGCCGTGGAGAGAGTGCTTAATCTCCATGTGAGAGTGTGGTCGTGGAAAGCATGTATAATCTCCTTGTAAGAGTGTAGTCGTGGAGGGAGTGTATAATCTGCTTGTGAGAGACTGGTCGTGGAGAGAGTGTATAATCTCCTTGTGAGAATGTGGTCGTGGAGAGAGTGTATAATCTCCTTGTGAAAGTGTGGTTGTGGAGAGAGTGTATAATCTCCTTGTGAAAGCTTGGTCATGGAGAGTGTGTATAATCTCCTTGTGAGAGTGTGGTCCTGCAGAAAGTGTATATCTCCTGGTGAGAGTGTGGCCATGGAGAGAGTGCATAATCTCCATATGAGAATGTGGTCGTGGTGAGCGTGTGTAATCTCCATGTGACAGTGTGGTCGTGGAAAGACTGTATAATCTCCTTGTGAGGCTATGGTCCTGGAGAGCGTGTATAATCTACTTTTGACAGTGTAGTCATGGAGAGAGTGTATAACCTCCTTGTGAGAGTGTTGCGATGGTGAGAGTGTATAATCTCCTTCTGAGAGTGGGGTCGTGGAGAGAGTGTATAATCTCCTTGTGAGAGTGTGGTCGTGGAGGGAGTGCTTAACCTCCTGTGAGAGTGTGGTTGTCATGAGAGTACATATTCTCCTCCTGCAAGTGTGGTCGTGGAGGGAATTGTGTAATCTCCTTCTGTGAGTGTTGTCGTGGAGAGAGTGCATAATCTCCTTCTGCGAGTGTGGTCCTGGAGAGTGTGAATAATCTCCTTCTGACCGTGTGGCCGTGAAGAGAGGGCATAATCCCCATATAAATGTGTGGTCGTGGAGAGAGTGTGTAATCTCCTTCTGAGAGTGTGGTTGTCGAGAGAGTATATAATCTCCTTGTGAGATTGTGGTCGTGGAGAGCGTGTATAATCTACTTGTGAGAGTGGGGTCGAGGAGAGAGTTTATAATCTCCTTGTCAGAGTGTTGTGATGGTGAGAGTGTATAATCTCCTTGTGAGTGAGGTCGTGGAGAGAGTGTATAATCTCCTTGTGAGTGTGTTGTTGTGGAAAGAGTTTATAATCTGCTTGTGTGAGTGTGGTCATGTAGAGAGCGAATAATATCCTTGTGACTGTGTGGCTGTGAAAAGAGTGTATAATCTCCATGTGAATGTGTGGTCATGGAGAGAGTGTGTAATCTCCTTGTGAGAATCTGGTCGTCGAGAGTGTATATAATCTCTTTGTGAGGTTGTGGTCGTAGAGAGCTTGTATAATCTCCTTGTGAGAGTGGGGTCGTGGCGAGAGTGTATAATCTTTTTGTGAGAGTGTGGTTGTGGAGAGAGTGTATAATCTCCTTCTGAAAGTGTGGTTGTGGAGAGAGTGTATAATCTCCTTGTGAGAGTGTTGTCGTTGAGAGAGTGTATAGTCTCCTTGTGAAAGCTTGGTCATAGAGAGTGTGTATACTCTCCTTGTGTGAGTGTGGTCCTGCAGAAAGGGTATAATCTCCTTGTGAGAGTATGGTCCTGGAGAGAGTGTATAATCTCCTTGTGAGACTGTGGCCGTGAAGATAGTGTATAATCTCCATGTGAATGTGTGGTCGTGGAGAGAGTGTGTAATCTCCTTCTGAGAGTGTGGTCGTCGAGAATGTATATAATCTCCTTGTGAGATTGTGGTCGTGGTGAGCGTGTATAATATCCTTGTGAGAGCGTGGTCCTGGAGAGAGTGTATAATCTCCTTGTGATACTGTGGTCCTATAGAGAGTGCATAATCTACTTGTGAGAGTGTGGCCGTGGAGAGAGTGCGTAATCTCCATGTGAGAGTGTGGTCGTGGAGAGAGTGTATAATCTCCTTGTCAGAGTGTGGTCGTGGAGGGAGTGTATAATCTGCTTGTGAGAATGTGGTTGTGGAGAGAGTTTATAATCTCCTTGTCAGAGTGTTGTGATGGTGAGAGTGTATAATCTCCTTGTGAGTGAGGTCGTGGAGAGAGTGTATAATCTGCTTGTGAGAGTGTGGTCATGTAGAGAGCGAATACTCTCCTTGTGACTGTGTGGCCGTGAAAAGAGTGTATAATCTCCATGTGAATGTGTGGTCGTGGAGAGAGTGTGTAATCTCCTTGTGAGAATCTGGTCGTCGAGAGTGTATATAATCTCCTTGTGAGGTTGTGGTCATAGAGAGCGTGTATAATCTCCTTGTGAGAGTGAGGTCGTGGAGAGAGTGTATAATCTCCTTGTGAGTGTGTTGTTGTGGAAAGAGTGTATAATCTGCTTGTGAGAGTGTGGTCATGTAGAGAGCGAGTAATCTCCTTGTGACAGTGTGGCCATGAATAGAGGGTATAATCTCCATGTGAATGTGTGGTCATGGAGAGAGTGTGTAATCTCCTTGTGAGAATCTGGTCGTCGAGAGTGTATATAATCTCCTTGTGAGGTTGTGGTCGTGGAGAGCATGTATAATCTCCTTGTGAGAGTGGGGTCGTGGCGAGTGTGTATAATTTTTTTTGAGAGTGTAGTTGTGCAGAGAGTGTATAATCTCCTTGAGAAGGTGTGGTTGTGGAGAGAGTGTATAATCTCCTTGTGAGAGTGTTGTCCTTGAGAGAGTGTATAGACTCCTTGTGAAAGCTTGGTCGTGGAGAGTGTGTATAATCTCCTTGTGAGAGTGTGGTCGTGGAGAGAGTGTATAATATTTTTGTGAGAGTCTGGTGGTTGAGAGAGTGTATAATCTCCTTGTGAATGAGTGGTCATGAAGAGAGTGTATAATCTCCTCGTAAGAGTGTTGTCATGGAGAGAGTGTATAGTCTCCTTCTGAAAGCTTGGTCGTAGAGAGTGTGTATAATCTCCTTGTGTGAGTGTGGTCCTGCAGAAAGGGTATAATCTCCTTGTGAGAGTGTGTTCCTGGAGAGAGTGTATAATCTCCTTGTGAGAGTGTGGCCGTGAAGATAGTGTATAATCTCCATGTGAATGTGTGGTCCTGGAGAGAGTGTGTAATCTCCTTCTGAGAGTGTGGTCGTCGAGAGTGTATATAATCTCCTTGTGAGATTGTGGTCGTGGTGAGCGTGTATAATATCCTTGTGAGAGTCTGGTCCTGGAGAGAGGGTATAATCTCCTTGTCAGACTGTGGTCCTATAGAGAGTGCATAATCTACTTGTGAGAGTGTGGCCGTGGAGAGAGTGCGTAATCTCCATGTGAGAGTGTGGTCGTGGAAAGTGTGTATAATCTCCTTGTGAGAGTGTGGTCGTGGAGGGAGTGTATAATCTGCTTGTGAGAGACTGGTCATGGAGAGAGTGTATAATCTCCTTGTGAGAATGTGGTCGTGGAGAGTTTGTGTAATCTCCTTGTGAGAATGTGGTCATGGAGAGAGTGTATAATCTCCTTGTCAGAGTGTTGTGATGGTGAGAGTGTATAATCTCCTTGTGAGTGAGGTCGTGGAGAGAGTGTATAATCTCCTTGTGAGTGAGGTCGTGGAGAGAGTGTATAATCTCCTTCTGAGTGAGGTCGTGAAGAGAGTGTATAATCTGCTTGTGAGAGTGTGGCCATGTAGAGAGCGAATAATCTCCTTGTGACTGTGTGGGGGTAAAAACAGTGTATAATCTCCATGTGAATGTGTGGTCGTGGAGAGAGTGCATAATCTCCATGTGTGAATGTGGTCGTGGTGAGCGTGAGTAATCTCCATGTGCAGTGTGGTCGTGGAAAGTGTACAATCTCCTTGTGAGGGTATGGTCCTGGAGAGCGTGCATAATCTACTTTTGACAGTGTGGTCATGGAGAGAGTGTATAACCTCCTTGTGAGAGTGTTGCGATGGTGAGAGTGTGTAATCTCCTTGTGAGAGTGGGGTCGTGGAGAGAGTGTATAATCTCCTTGTGAGAGTGTGGTCCTGCAGAAAGTGTCTATCTCCAGGTGAGAGTGTGGCCGTGGAAAGAATGCATAATTTCCATGTGTGAATGTGGTCGTGGTGAGCATGTGTAATCTCCATGTGACAGTGTGGTCGTGGAAAGACTGTATAATCTCCTTGTGAGGGTATGGTCCTGGAGAGCATGTATAATCTACTTTTGACAGTGTAGTCATGGAGAGAGTGTATAACCTCCTTGTGAGAGTGTTGCCGTGGAGAGAGTGCATAATCTCCATGTAAATGGGTGGTCGCGGAGAGAGTGTGAAATCTCCTTGTGAGAGTGGGGTCGTGGAGAGAGTGTATAATCTCCTTGTGAGAGTGTGGTCGTGGAGGGAGTGCTTAATCTCCTGTGAGAGTGTGGTTGTCGTGAGAGTACATATTCTCCTCCTGCAAGTGTGGTCGTGGAGGGAATTGTGTAATCTCCTTGTGTGTGTGTTGTCGTGGAGAGAGTGCATAATCTCCTTCTGTGATTGTGGTCCTGGGGAGTGTGAATAATCTCCTTGTGACCGTGTGGCCGTGAAGAGAGGGCATAATCCCCATATAAATGTGTGGTTGTGGAGAGAGTGTGTAATCTCCTTCTGAGAGTGTGGTTGTCGAGAGTGTATATAATCTCCTTGTGAGTGAGGTTGTGGAGAGAGTGTATAATCTCCTTGTGAGTGTGTTGTTGTGGAAAGAGTGTATAATCTGCTTGTCAGAGTGTGGTCATGTAGAGAGCAAATAATCTCCTTGTGACTGTGTGGCTGTGAAAAGAGTGTATAATCTCCTTGTGAAAGCTTGATCATGAAGAGTGTGTATAATCTCCTTGTGAGAGTGTGGTCCTGCAGAGAGTGTATATCTCCTGGTGAGAGTGTGGCTGTGGAGAGAATGCATAATCTCCATGTGAGAATCTGGTCGTGGTGAGCGTGTGTAATCTCCATGTGACACTCTGGTCGTGGAGAGACTGTATAATCTCCTTCTGCGAGTGTGGTCCTGGAGAGTGTGAATAATCTCCTTATGAGAGTGTTGCGATGGTGAGAGTGTATAATCTCCTTCTGAGAGTGTGTCGAGAGTGTATATAATCTCCTTGTGAGATTGTGGTCGTGGAGAGCGTGTATAATCTCCTTGTGATAGTGGGGTCGGGGAGAGAGTGTATAGTCTCCTTCTGAAAGCTTGGTCGTAGAGAGTGTGTATAATCTCCTTGTGTGAGTGTGGTCCTGCAGAAAGGGTATAATCTCCTTGTGAGAGCGTGGTCCTGGAGAGGGTATATAATCTCCTTGTGAGAGTATGGCCGTGAAGAGAGTGTATAATCTCCTTGTGAGTGAGGTCGTGGAGAGAGTGTATAATCTCCTTGTGAGTGAGGTCGTGGAGAGAGTGTATAATCTGCTTGTGAGAGTGTGGCCATGTAGAGAGTGAATAATCTCCTTGTGACTGTGTGGGGGTGAAAACAGTGTATAATCTCCATGTGAATGTGTGGTCGTGGAGAGAGTGTATAATCTCCTTGTGAGAATCTGGTCGAAGAGAGTTTATATAATCTCCTTGTGAGGTTGTGGTCATAGAGAGCGTGTATAATCTCCTTGTGAGAGTGGGGTCGTGGAGAGAGTGTATAATATTTTTGTGAGAGTCTGGTGGTGGAGAGAGTGTATAATCTCCTTGTGAATGAGTGGTCATGAAAAGAGTGTATAATCTCCTCATAAGAGTGTTGTCATGGAGAGAGTGTATAGTCTCCTTCTGAAATCTTGGTCGTAGAGAGTGTGTATAATCTCCTTGAGTGACTGTGGTCCTGCAGAAAGGGTATAATCTCCTTGTGAGAGTGTGGTCCTGGAGAGAGTGTATAATCTCCTTGTGAGAGTGTGGCCGTGAAGAGAGTGTATAATCTCCATGTGAATGTGTGGTCGTGGAGAGAGTGTGTAATCTCTTTCTGGGAGTGTGGTCGTCGAGAGTGTATATAATCTCCTTGTGAGATTGTGGTCGTGGAGAGCGTGTATAATATCCTTGTGAGAGTGTGGTCCTAGAGAGAGGGTGTAATCTCCTTGCCAGACTGTGGTCCTATAGAGAGTGCATAATCTACTTGTGAGAGTGTGGCCGTGGAGAGAGTGCTTAATCTCCATGTGAGAGTGTGGTCGTGGAAAGCATGTATAATCTCCTTGTAAGAGTGTAGTCGTGGAGGGAGTGTATAATCTGCTTGTGAGAGACTGGTCGTGGAGAGAGTGTATAATCTCCTTGTGAGAATGTGGTCGTGGAGAGAGTGTATAATCTCCTTGTGAAAGTGTGGTTGTGGAGAGAGTGTATAATCTCCTTGTGAAAGCTTGGTCATGGAGAGTGTGTATAATCTCCTTGTGAGAGTGTGGTCCTGCAGAAAGTGTATATCTCCTGGTGAGAGTGTGGCCATGGAGAGAGTGCATAATCTCCATATGAGAATGTGGTCGTGGTGAGCGTGTGTAATCTCCATGTGACAGTGTGGTCGTGGAAAGACTGTATAATCTCCTTGTGAGGCTATGGTCCTGGAGAGCGTGTATAATCTACTTTTGACAGTGTAGTCATGGAGAGAGTGTATAACCTCCTTGTGAGAGTGTTGCGATGGTGAGAGTGTATAATCTCCTTCTGAGAGTGGGGTCGTGGAGAGAGTGTATAATCTCCTTGTGAGAGTGTGGTCGTGGAGGGAGTGCTTAACCTCCTGTGAGAGTGTGGTTGTCATGAGAGTACATATTCTCCTCCTGCAAGTGTGGTCGTGGAGGGAATTGTGTAATCTCCTTCTGTGAGTGTTGTCGTGGAGAGAGTGCATAATCTCCTTCTGCGAGTGTGGTCCTGGAGAGTGTGAATAATCTCCTTCTGACCGTGTGGCCGTGAAGAGAGGGCATAATCCCCATATAAATGTGTGGTCGTGGAGAGAGTGTGTAATCTCCTTCTGAGAGTGTGGTTGTCGAGAGAGTATATAATCTCCTTGTGAGATTGTGGTCGTGGAGAGCGTGTATAATCTCCTTGTGAGAGTGGGGTCGAGGAGAGAGTTTATAATCTCCTTGTCAGAGTGTTGTGATGGTGAGAGTGTATAATCTCCTTGTGAGTGAGGTCGTGGAGAGAGTGTATAATCTCCTTGTGAGTGTGTTGTTGTGGAAAGAGTTTATAATCTGCTTGTGTGAGTGTGGTCATGTAGAGAGCGAATAATCTCCTTGTGACTGTGTGGCTGTGAAAAGAGTGTATAATCTCCATGTGAATGTGTGGTCATGGAGAGAGTGTGTAATCTCCTTGTGAGAATCTGGTCGTCGAGAGTGTATATAATCTCTTTGTGAGGTTGTGGTCGTAGAGAGCTTGTATAATCTCCTTGTGAGAGTGGGGTCGTGGCGAGAGTGTATAATCTTTTTGTGAGAGTGTGGTTGTGGAGAGAGTGTATAATCTCCTTCTGAAAGTGTGGTTGTGGAGAGAGTGTATAATCTCCTTGTGAGAGTGTTGTCGTTGAGAGAGTGTATAGTCTCCTTGTGAAAGCTTGGTCATAGAGAGTGTGTATACTCTCCTTGTGTGAGTGTGGTCCTGCAGAAAGGGTATAATCTCCTTGTGAGAGTATGGTCCTGGAGAGAGTGTATAATCTCCTTGTGAGACTGTGGCCGTGAAGATAGTGTATAATCTCCATGTGAATGTGTGGTCGTGGAGAGAGTGTGTAATCTCCTTCTGAGAGTGTGGTCGTCGAGAATGTATATAATCTCCTTGTGAGATTGTGGTCGTGGTGAGCGTGTATAATATCCTTGTGAGAGCGTGGTCCTGGAGAGAGTGTATAATCTCCTTGTGATACTGTGGTCCTATAGAGAGTGCATAATCTACTTGTGAGAGTGTGGCCGTGGAGAGAGTGCGTAATCTCCATGTGAGAGTGTGGTCGTGGAGAGAGTGTATAATCTCCTTGTGAGAATGTGGTTGTGGAGAGAGTTTATAATCTCCTTGTCAGAGTGTTGTGATGGTGAGAGTGTATAATCTCCTTGTGAGTGAGGTCGTGGAGAGAGTGTATAATCTGCTTGTGAGAGTGTGGTCATGTAGACAGCGAATACTCTCCTTGTGACTGTGTGGCCGTGAAAAGAGTGTATAATCTCCATGTGAATGTGTGGTCGTGGAGAGAGTGTGTAATCTCCTTGTGAGAATCTGGTCGTCGAGAGTGTATACAATCTCCTTGTGAGGTTGTGGTCATAGAGAGCGTGTATAATCTCCTTGTGAGAGTGGGGTCGTGGAGAGAGTGTATAATCTTTTTGTGAGAGTGTTGTTGTGGAGAGAGTGTATAATCTCCTTGTGAAAGCTTGATCATGAAGAGTGTGTATAATCTCCTTGTGAGAGTATGGTCCTGCAGAGAGTGTATATCTCCTGGTGAGAGTGTGGCTGTGGAGAGAATGCATAATCTCCATGTGAGAATGTGGTCGTGGTGAGCGTGTGTAATCTCCATGTGACACTGTGGTCGTGGAAAGACTGTATAATCTCCTTCTGAGGGTATGGTCCTGGACAGCGTGTGTAATCTACTTTTGACAGTGTGGTCATGGAGCGAGTGTATAACCTCCTTGTGAGAGTGTTGCGATGGTGAGAGTGTATAATCTCCTTGTGAGACTGTGGTCCTATAGAGAGTGTATAATCTACTTCTGAGAGTGTGGCCGTGGAGAGAGTGAATATTCTCCATGTGAATGTGTGGTCGTAGAGAGAGTGCGTATTCTCCATGTGAGAGTGTGGTCGTGGAAAGTGTATATAATCTCCTTGTGAGAGTGTGGTCGTGGAGGGAGTGTATAATCTGCTTGTGAGAGACTGGTCATGGAGAAAGTGCATAATCTCCTTGTGAGAATGTGGTCGTGGAGAGAGTGTATAATCTCCTTGTGAGAATGTGGTCATGGAGAGAGTTTATAATCTCCTTGTCAGAGTGTTGTGATGGTGAGAGTGTATAATCTCCTTGTGAGTGAGGTCGTGGACACAGTGTATAATCTCCTTGTGAGTGTGTTGTTGTGGAGAGAGTGTATAATCTGCTTCTGTGAGTGTGGTCATGTAGAGAGCGAATAATCTCCTTGTGACTGTGTGGCCGTGAAAAGAGTGTATAATCTCCATGTGAATGTGTGGTCGTGGAAAGAGTGTGTAATCTCCTTGTGAGAATCTGGTCGTCGAGAGTGTATATAATATCCTTGTGAGGTTGTGGTCGTAGAGAGCGTGTATAATCTCCTTGTGAGAGTGGGGTCGTGGCGAGACTGTATAATCTTTTTGTGAGAGTGTGGTTGTGGAGAGAGTGTATAATCTCCTTGTGAGAGTGTTGTCGTTGAGAGAGTGAATAGTCTCCTTGTGAAAGCTTGGTCGTGGAGAGTGTGTATAAACTCCATGTGAATGTGTGGTCGTGGAGTGAGTGCGTAATTTTCATGTGAGAGTGTGGTCGTGGAAAGTGTGTATAATCTCCTTGTGAGAGTGTGGTCGTGGAGGCAGTGTATAATCTGCTTGTGAGAATGTGGTCGTGGAGAAAGTGTATAATCTCCTTGTGAGAATGTGGTCGTGGATAGAGTGTATAATCTCCTTGTCAGCGTGTTGTGATGGTGAGAGTGTATAATCTCCTTGTGAGTGTGTTGTTGTGGAGAGAGTGTATAATCTGCTTGTGAGAGTGTGGTCATGTAGAGAGCGAATAATCTTCTTGTGACTGTGTGTCCGTGAAAAGAGTGTATAATCTCCATGTGAATGTGTGGTCGTGGAGAGAGTGTGTAAACCCCTTGTGAGAATCTGGTTGTCGAGATTGTATATAATCTCCTTGTGAGGTTGTGGTCGTAGAGATCGTGTATAATCTCCTTTTAAGAGTGGGGTCGTGGAAAGAGTGTATAATCTTTTTGTAAGAGTGTGGTTGTGGGGAGAGTGTATAATCTCCTTGTGAAAGTGTGGTTGTGGAGAAAGTGTATAATCTCCTTGTGAGAGTGTTTTCTTGGAGAGAGTGTTCAGTCTCCTTGCGAAAGTTTGGTCATGGAGAGTGTGTATAATCGCCTTTTGAGAGTGTGGTCCTGCACAACGTGTATATCTCCTGGTGAGAGTGTGGCCGTGGAGAGAGTGCATAATCTCCATGTGAGAATGTGGCCGTGGTGAGTGTGTGTAATCTCCATGTGACAGTGTGGTCGTGGAAAGACTGTATAATCTCCTTGTGAGGGTATGGTCCTGGAGAGCGTGTATAATCTACTTTTGACAGTGTAGTCATGGAGAGAGTGTATAACCTCCTTGTGAGAGTGTTGCGATGGTGAGAGTGTATAATCTCCTTCTGAGAGTGGGGTCGTGGAGAGAGTGTATAATCTCCTTGTGAGAGTGTGGTCGTGGAGGGAGTGCTTAACCTCCTGTGAGAGTGTGGTTGTCATGAGAGTACATATTCTCCTCCTGCAAGTGTGGTCGTGGAGGGAATTGTGTAATCTCCTTCTGTGAGTGTTGTCGTGGAGAGAGTGCATAATCTCCTTCTGCGAGTGTGGTCCTGGAGAGTGTGAATAATCTCCTTCTGACCGTGTGGCCGTGAAGAGAGGGCATAATCCCCATATAAATGTGTGGTCGTGGAGAGAGTGTGTAATCTCCTTCTGAGAGTGTGGTTGTCGAGAGAGTATATAATCTCCTTGTGAGATTGTGGTCGTGGAGAGCGTGTATAATCTCCTTGTGAGAGTGGGGTCGAGGAGAGAGTTTATAATCTCCTTGTCAGAGTGTTGTGATGGTGAGAGTGTATAATCTCCTTGTGAGTGAGGTCGTGGAGAGAGTGTATAATCTCCTTGTGAGTGTGTTGTTGTGGAAAGAGTTTATAATCTGCTTGTGTGAGTGTGGTCATGTAGAGAGCGAATAATCTCCTTGTGACTGTGTGGCTGTGAAAAGAGTGTATAATCTCCATGTGAATGTGTGGTCATGGAGAGAGTGTGTAATCTCCTTGTGAGAATCTGGTCGTCGAGAGTGTATATAATCTCTTTGTGAGGTTGTGGTCGTAGAGAGCTTGTATAATCTCCTTGTGAGAGTGGGGTCGTGGCGAGAGTGTATAATCTTTTTGTGAGAGTGTGGTTGTGGAGAGAGTGTATAATCTCCTTCTGAAAGTGTGGTTGTGGAGAGAGTGTATAATCTCCTTGTGAGAGTGTTGTCGTTGAGAGAGTGTATAGTCTCCTTGTGAAAGCTTGGTCATAGAGAGTGTGTATACTCTCCTTGTGTGAGTGTGGTCCTGCAGAAAGGGTATAATCTCCTTGTGAGAGTATGGTCCTGGAGAGAGTGTATAATCTCCTTGTGAGACTGTGGCCGTGAAGATAGTGTATAATCTCCATGTGAATGTGTGGTCGTGGAGAGAGTGTGTAATCTCCTTCTGAGAGTGTGGTCGTCGAGAATGTATATAATCTCCTTGTGAGATTGTGGTCATGGTGAGCGTGTATAATATCCTTGTGAGAGCGTGGTCCTGGAGAGAGTGTATAATCTCCTTGTGATACTGTGGTCCTATAGAGAGTGCATAATCTACTTGTGAGAGTGTGGCCGTGGAGAGAGTGCGTAATCTCCATGTGAGAGTGTGGTCGTGGAGAGAGTGTATAATCTCCTTGTGAGAATGTGGTTGTGGAGAGAGTTTATAATCTCCTTGTCAGAGTGTTGTGATGGTGAGAGTGTATAATCTCCTTGTGAGTGAGGTCGTGGAGAGAGTGTATAATCTGCTTGTGAGAGTGTGGTCATGTAGACAGCGAATACTCTCCTTGTGACTGTGTGGCCGTGAAAAGAGTGTATAATCTCCATGTGAATGTGTGGTCGTGGAGAGAGTGTGTAATCTCCTTGTGAGAATCTGGTCGTCGAGAGTGTATACAATCTCCTTGTGAGGTTGTGGTCATAGAGAGCGTGTATAATCTCCTTGTGAGAGTGGGGTCGTGGAGAGAGTGTATAATCTTTTTGTGAGAGTGTTGTTGTGGAGAGAGTGTATAATCTCCTTGTGAAAGCTTGATCATGAAGAGTGTGTATAATCTCCTTGTGAGAGTATGGTCCTGCAGAGAGTGTATATCTCCTGGTGAGAGTGTGGCTGTGGAGAGAATGCATAATCTCCATGTGAGAATGTGGTCGTGGTGAGCGTGTGTAATCTCCATGTGACACTGTGGTCGTGGAAAGACTGTATAATCTCCTTCTGAGGGTATGGTCCTGGACAGCGTGTGTAATCTACTTTTGACAGTGTGGTCATGGAGCGAGTGTATAACCTCCTTGTGAGAGTGTTGCGATGGTGAGAGTGTATAATCTCCTTGTGAGACTGTGGTCCTATAGAGAGTGTATAATCTACTTCTGAGAGTGTGGCCGTGGAGAGAGTGAATATTCTCCATGTGAATGTGTGGTCGTAGAGAGAGTGCGTATTCTCCATGTGAGAGTGTGGTCGTGGAAAGTGTATATAATCTCCTTGTGAGAGTGTGGTCGTGGAGGGAGTGTATAATCTGCTTGTGAGAGACTGGTCATGGAGAAAGTGCATAATCTCCTTGTGAGAATGTGGTCGTGGAGAGAGTGTATAATCTCCTTGTGAGAATGTGGTCATGGAGAGAGTTTATAATCTCCTTGTCAGAGTGTTGTGATGGTGAGAGTGTATAATCTCCTTGTGAGTGAGGTCGTGGACACAGTGTATAATCTCCTTGTGAGTGTGTTGTTGTGGAGAGAGTGTATAATCTGCTTCTGTGAGTGTGGTCATGTAGAGAGCGAATAATCTCCTTGTGACTGTGTGGCCGTGAAAAGAGTGTATAATCTCCATGTGAATGTGTGGTCGTGGAAAGAGTGTGTAATCTCCTTGTGAGAATCTGGTCGTCGAGAGTGTATATAATATCCTTGTGAGGTTGTGGTCGTAGAGAGCGTGTATAATCTCCTTGTGAGAGTGGGGTCGTGGCGAGACTGTATAATCTTTTTGTGAGAGTGTGGTTGTGGAGAGAGTGTATAATCTCCTTGTGAGAGTGTTGTCGTTGAGAGAGTGAATAGTCTCCTTGTGAAAGCTTGGTCGTGGAGAGTGTGTATAAACTCCATGTGAATGTGTGGTCGTGGAGTGAGTGCGTAATTTTCATGTGAGAGTGTGGTCGTGGAAAGTGTGTATAATCTCCTTGTGAGAGTGTGGTCGTGGAGGCAGTGTATAATCTGCTTGTGAGAATGTGGTCGTGGAGAAAGTGTATAATCTCCTTGTGAGAATGTGGTCGTGGATAGAGTGTATAATCTCCTTGTCAGCGTGTTGTGATGGTGAGAGTGTATAATCTCCTTGTGAGTGTGTTGTTGTGGAGAGAGTGTATAATCTGCTTGTGAGAGTGTGGTCATGTAGAGAGCGAATAATCTTCTTGTGACTGTGTGTCCGTGAAAAGAGTGTATAATCTCCATGTGAATGTGTGGTCGTGGAGAGAGTGTGTAAACCCCTTGTGAGAATCTGGTTGTCGAGATTGTATATAATCTCCTTGTGAGGTTGTGGTCGTAGAGATCGTGTATAATCTCCTTTTAAGAGTGGGGTCGTGGAAAGAGTGTATAATCTTTTTGTAAGAGTGTGGTTGTGGGGAGAGTGTATAATCTCCTTGTGAAAGTGTGGTTGTGGAGAAAGTGTATAATCTCCTTGTGAGAGTGTTTTCTTGGAGAGAGTGTTCAGTCTCCTTGCGAAAGTTTGGTCATGGAGAGTGTGTATAATCGCCTTTTGAGAGTGTGGTCCTGCACAACGTGTATATCTCCTGGTGAGAGTGTGGCCGTGGAGAGAGTGCATAATCTCCATGTGAGAATGTGGCCGTGGTGAGTGTGTGTAATCTCCATGTGACAGTGTGGTCGTGGAAAGACTGTATAATCTCCTTGTGAGGGTATGGTCCTGGAGAGCGTGTATAATCTACTTTTGACAGTGTAGTCATGGAGAGAGTGTATAACCTCCTTGTGAGAGTGTTGCGATGGTGAGAGTGTATAATCTCCTTCTGAGAGTGGGGTCGTGGAGAGAGTGTATAATCTCCTTGTGAGAGTGTGGTCGTGGAGGGAGTGCTTAACCTCCTGTGAGAGTGTGGTTGTCATGAGAGTACATATTCTCCTCCTGCAAGTGTGGTCGTGGAGGGAATTGTGTAATCTCCTTCTGTGAGTGTTGTCGTGGAGAGAGTGCATAATCTCCTTCTGCGAGTGTGGTCCTGGAGAGTGTGAATAATCTCCTTCTGACCGTGTGGCCGTGAAGAGAGGGCATAATCCCCATATAAATGTGTGGTCGTGGAGAGAGTGTGTAATCTCCTTCTGAGAGTGTGGTTGTCGAGAGAGTATATAATCTCCTTGTGAGATTGTGGTCGTGGAGAGCGTGTATAATCTCCTTGTGAGAGTGGGGTCGAGGAGAGAGTTTATAATCTCCTTGTCAGAGTGTTGTGATGGTGAGAGTGTATAATCTCCTTGTGAGTGAGGTCGTGGAGAGAGTGTATAATCTCCTTGTGAGTGTGTTGTTGTGGAAAGAGTTTATAATCTGCTTGTGTGAGTGTGGTCATGTAGAGAGCGAATAATCTCCTTGTGACTGTGTGGCTGTGAAAAGAGTGTATAATCTCCATGTGAATGTGTGGTCATGGAGAGAGTGTGTAATCTCCTTGTGAGAATCTGGTCGTCGAGAGTGTATATAATCTCTTTGTGAGGTTGTGGTCGTAGAGAGCTTGTATAATCTCCTTGTGAGAGTGGGGTCGTGGCGAGAGTGTATAATCTTTTTGTGAGAGTGTGGTTGTGGAGAGAGTGTATAATCTCCTTCTGAAAGTGTGGTTGTGGAGAGAGTGTATAATCTCCTTGTGAGAGTGTTGTCGTTGAGAGAGTGTATAGTCTCCTTGTGAAAGCTTGGTCATAGAGAGTGTGTATACTCTCCTTGTGTGAGTGTGGTCCTGCAGAAAGGGTATAATCTCCTTGTGAGAGTATGGTCCTGGAGAGAGTGTATAATCTCCTTGTGAGACTGTGGCCGTGAAGATAGTGTATAATCTCCATGTGAATGTGTGGTCGTGGAGAGAGTGTGTAATCTCCTTCTGAGAGTGTGGTCGTCGAGAATGTATATAATCTCCTTGTGAGATTGTGGTCGTGGTGAGCGTGTATAATATCCTTGTGAGAGCGTGGTCCTGGAGAGAGTGTATAATCTCCTTGTGATACTGTGGTCCTATAGAGAGTGCATAATCTACTTGTGAGAGTGTGGCCGTGGAGAGAGTGCGTAATCTCCATGTGAGAGTGTGGTCGTGGAGAGAGTGTATAATCTCCTTGTGAGAATGTGGTTGTGGAGAGAGTTTATAATCTCCTTGTCAGAGTGTTGTGATGGTGAGAGTGTATAATCTCCTTGTGAGTGAGGTCGTGGAGAGAGTGTATAATCTGCTTGTGAGAGTGTGGTCATGTAGACAGCGAATACTCTCCTTGTGACTGTGTGGCCGTGAAAAGAGTGTATAATCTCCATGTGGATGTGTGGTCGTGGAGAGAGTGTGTAATCTCCTTGTGAGAATCTGGTCGTCGAGAGTGTATACAATCTCCTTGTGAGGTTGTGGTCATAGAGAGCGTGTATAATCTCCTTGTGAGAGTGGGGTCGTGGAGAGAGTGTATAATCTTTTTGTGAGAGTGTTGTTGTGGAGAGAGTGTATAATCTCCTTGTGAAAGCTTGATCATGAAGAGTGTGTATAATCTCCTTGTGAGAGTATGGTCCTGCAGAGAGTGTATATCTCCTGGTGAGAGTGTGGCTGTGGAGAGAATGCATAATCTCCATGTGAGAATGTGGTCGTGGTGAGCGTGTGTAATCTCCATGTGACACTGTGGTCGTGGAAAGACTGTATAATCTCCTTCTGAGGGTATGGTCCTGGACAGCGTGTGTAATCTACTTTTGACAGTGTGGTCATGGAGCGAGTGTATAACCTCCTTGTGAGAGTGTTGCGATGGTGAGAGTGTATAATCTCCTTGTGAGACTGTGGTCCTATAGAGAGTGTATAATCTACTTCTGAGAGTGTGGCCGTGGAGAGAGTGAATATTCTCCATGTGAATGTGTGGTCGTAGAGAGAGTGCGTATTCTCCATGTGAGAGTGTGGTCGTGGAAAGTGTATATAATCTCCTTGTGAGAGTGTGGTCGTGGAGGGAGTGTATAATCTGCTTGTGAGAGACTGGTCATGGAGAAAGTGCATAATCTCCTTGTGAGAATGTGGTCGTGGAGAGAGTGTATAATCTCCTTGTGAGAATGTGGTCATGGAGAGAGTTTATAATCTCCTTGTCAGAGTGTTGTGATGGTGAGAGTGTATAATCTCCTTGTGAGTGAGGTCGTGGACACAGTGTATAATCTCCTTGTGAGTGTGTTGTTGTGGAGAGAGTGTATAATCTGCTTCTGTGAGTGTGGTCATGTAGAGAGCGAATAATCTCCTTGTGACTGTGTGGCCGTGAAAAGAGTGTATAATCTCCATGTGAATGTGTGGTCGTGGAAAGAGTGTGTAATCTCCTTGTGAGAATCTGGTCGTCGAGAGTGTATATAATATCCTTGTGAGGTTGTGGTCGTAGAGAGCGTGTATAATCTCCTTGTGAGAGTGGGGTCGTGGCGAGACTGTATAATCTTTTTGTGAGAGTGTGGTTGTGGAGAGAGTGTATAATCTCCTTGTGAGAGTGTTGTCGTTGAGAGAGTGAATAGTCTCCTTGTGAAAGCTTGGTCGTGGAGAGTGTGTATAAACTCCATGTGAATGTGTGGTCGTGGAGTGAGTGCGTAATTTTCATGTGAGAGTGTGGTCGTGGAAAGTGTGTATAATCTCCTTGTGAGAGTGTGGTCGTGGAGGCAGTGTATAATCTGCTTGTGAGAATGTGGTCGTGGAGAAAGTGTATAATCTCCTTGTGAGAATGTGGTCGTGGATAGAGTGTATAATCTCCTTGTCAGCGTGTTGTGATGGTGAGAGTGTATAATCTCCTTGTGAGTGTGTTGTTGTGGAGAGAGTGTATAATCTGCTTGTGAGAGTGTGGTCATGTAGAGAGCGAATAATCTTCTTGTGACTGTGTGTCCGTGAAAAGAGTGTATAATCTCCATGTGAATGTGTGGTCGTGGAGAGAGTGTGTAAACCCCTTGTGAGAATCTGGTTGTCGAGATTGTATATAATCTCCTTGTGAGGTTGTGGTCGTAGAGATCGTGTATAATCTCCTTTTAAGAGTGGGGTCGTGGAAAGAGTGTATAATCTTTTTGTAAGAGTGTGGTTGTGGGGAGAGTGTATAATCTCCTTGTGAAAGTGTGGTTGTGGAGAAAGTGTATAATCTCCTTGTGAGAGTGTTTTCTTGGAGAGAGTGTTCAGTCTCCTTGCGAAAGTTTGGTCATGGAGAGTGTGTATAATCGCCTTTTGAGAGTGTGGTCCTGCACAACGTGTATATCTCCTGGTGAGAGTGTGGCCGTGGAGAGAGTGCATAATCTCCATGTGAGAATGTGGCCGTGGTGAGTGTGTGTAATCTCCATGTGACAGTGTGGTCGTGGAAAGACTGTATAATCTCCTTGTGAGGGTATGGTCCTGGAGAGCGTGTATAATCTACTTTTGACAGTGTAGTCATGGAGAGAGTGTATAACCTCCTTGTGAGAGTGTTGCGATGGTGAGAGTGTATAATCTCCTTCTGAGAGTGGGGTCGTGGAGAGAGTGTATAATCTCCTTGTGAGAGTGTGGTCGTGGAGGGAGTGCTTAACCTCCTGTGAGAGTGTGGTTGTCATGAGAGTACATATTCTCCTCCTGCAAGTGTGGTCGTGGAGGGAATTGTGTAATCTCCTTCTGTGAGTGTTGTCGTGGAGAGAGTGCATAATCTCCTTCTGCGAGTGTGGTCCTGGAGAGTGTGAATAATCTCCTTCTGACCGTGTGGCCGTGAAGAGAGGGCATAATCCCCATATAAATGTGTGGTCGTGGAGAGAGTGTGTAATCTCCTTCTGAGAGTGTGGTTGTCGAGAGAGTATATAATCTCCTTGTGAGATTGTGGTCGTGGAGAGCGTGTATAATCTCCTTGTGAGAGTGGGGTCGAGGAGAGAGTTTATAATCTCCTTGTCAGAGTGTTGTGATGGTGAGAGTGTATAATCTCCTTGTGAGTGAGGTCGTGGAGAGAGTGTATAATCTCCTTGTGAGTGTGTTGTTGTGGAAAGAGTTTATAATCTGCTTGTGTGAGTGTGGTCATGTAGAGAGCGAATAATCTCCTTGTGACTGTGTGGCTGTGAAAAGAGTGTATAATCTCCATGTGAATGTGTGGTCATGGAGAGAGTGTGTAATCTCCTTGTGAGAATCTGGTCGTCGAGAGTGTATATAATCTCTTTGTGAGGTTGTGGTCGTAGAGAGCTTGTATAATCTCCTTGTGAGAGTGGGGTCGTGGCGAGAGTGTATAATCTTTTTGTGAGAGTGTGGTTGTGGAGAGAGTGTATAATCTCCTTCTGAAAGTGTGGTTGTGGAGAGAGTGTATAATCTCCTTGTGAGAGTGTTGTCGTTGAGAGAGTGTATAGTCTCCTTGTGAAAGCTTGGTCATAGAGAGTGTGTATACTCTCCTTGTGTGAGTGTGGTCCTGCAGAAAGGGTATAATCTCCTTGTGAGAGTATGGTCCTGGAGAGAGTGTATAATCTCCTTGTGAGACTGTGGCCGTGAAGATAGTGTATAATCTCCATGTGAATGTGTGGTCGTGGAGAGAGTGTGTAATCTCCTTCTGAGAGTGTGGTCGTCGAGAATGTATATAATCTCCTTGTGAGATTGTGGTCGTGGTGAGCGTGTATAATATCCTTGTGAGAGCGTGGTCCTGGAGAGAGTGTATAATCTCCTTGTGATACTGTGGTCCTATAGAGAGTGCATAATCTACTTGTGAGAGTGTGGCCGTGGAGAGAGTGCGTAATCTCCATGTGAGAGTGTGGTCGTGGAGAGAGTGTATAATCTCCTTGTCAGAGTGTGGTCGTGGAGGGAGTGTATAATCTGCTTGTGAGAATGTGGTTGTGGAGAGAGTTTATAATCTCCTTGTCAGAGTGTTGTGATGGTGAGAGTGTATAATCTCCTTGTGAGTGAGGTCGTGGAGAGAGTGTATAATCTGCTTGTGAGAGTGTGGTCATGTAGACAGCGAATACTCTCCTTGTGACTGTGTGGCCGTGAAAAGAGTGTATAATCTCCATGTGAATGTGTGGTCGTGGAGAGAGTGTGTAATCTCCTTGTGAGAATCTGGTCGTCGAGAGTGTATACAATCTCCTTGTGAGGTTGTGGTCATAGAGAGCGTGTATAATCTCCTTGTGAGAGTGGGGTCGTGGAGAGAGTGTATAATCTTTTTGTGAGAGTGTTGTTGTGGAGAGAGTGTATAATCTCCTTGTGAAAGCTTGATCATGAAGAGTGTGTATAATCTCCTTGTGAGAGTATGGTCCTGCAGAGAGTGTATATCTCCTGGTGAGAGTGTGGCTGTGGAGAGAATGCATAATCTCCATGTGAGAATGTGGTCGTGGTGAGCGTGTGTAATCTCCATGTGACACTGTGGTCGTGGAAAGACTGTATAATCTCCTTCTGAGGGTATGGTCCTGGACAGCGTGTGTAATCTACTTTTGACAGTGTGGTCATGGAGCGAGTGTATAACCTCCTTGTGAGAGTGTTGCGATGGTGAGAGTGTATAATCTCCTTGTGAGACTGTGGTCCTATAGAGAGTGTATAATCTACTTCTGAGAGTGTGGCCGTGGAGAGAGTGAATATTCTCCATGTGAATGTGTGGTCGTAGAGAGAGTGCGTATTCTCCATGTGAGAGTGTGGTCGTGGAAAGTGTATATAATCTCATTGTGAGAGTGTGGTCGTGGAGGGAGTGTATAATCTGCTTGTGAGAGACTGGTCATGGAGAAAGTGCATAATCTCCTTGTGAGAATGTGGTCGTGGAGAGAGTGTATAATCTCCTTGTGAGAATGTGGTCATGGAGAGAGTTTATAATCTCCTTGTCAGAGTGTTGTGATGGTGAGAGTGTATAATCTCCTTGTGAGTGAGGTCGTGGACACAGTGTATAATCTCCTTGTGAGTGTGTTGTTGTGGAGAGAGTGTATAATCTGCTTCTGTGAGTGTGGTCATGTAGAGAGCGAATAATCTCCTTGTGACTGTGTGGCCGTGAAAAGAGTGTATAATCTCCATGTGAATGTGTGGTCGTGGAAAGAGTGTGTAATCTCCTTGTGAGAATCTGGTCGTCGAGAGTGTATATAATATCCTTGTGAGGTTGTGGTCGTAGAGAGCGTGTATAATCTCCTTGTGAGAGTGGGGTCGTGGCGAGACTGTATAATCTTTTTGTGAGAGTGTGGTTGTGGAGAGAGTGTATAATCTCCTTGTGAGAGTGTTGTCATTGAGAGAGTGAATAGTCTCCTTGTGAAAGCTTGGTCGTGGAGAGTGTGTATAAACTCCATGTGAATGTGTGGTCGTGGAGTGAGTGCGTAATTTTCATGTGAGAGTGTGGTCGTGGAAAGTGTGTATAATCTCCTTGTGAGAGTGTGGTCGTGGAGGCAGTGTATAATCTGCTTGTGAGAATGTGGTCGTGGAGAAAGTGTATAATCTCCTTGTGAGAATGTGGTCGTGGATAGAGTGTATAATCTCCTTGTCAGCGTGTTGTGATGGTGAGAGTGTATAATCTCCTTGTGAGTGTGTTGTTGTGGAGAGAGTGTATAATCTGCTTGTGAGAGTGTGGTCATGTAGAGAGCGAATAATCTTCTTGTGACTGTGTGTCCGTGAAAAGAGTGTATAATCTCCATGTGAATGTGTGGTCGTGGAGAGAGTGTGTAAACCCCTTGTGAGAATCTGGTTGTCGAGATTGTATATAATCTCCTTGTGAGGTTGTGGTCGTAGAGATCGTGTATAATCTCCTTTTAAGAGTGGGGTCGTGGAAAGAGTGTATAATCTTTTTGTAAGAGTGTGGTTGTGGGGAGAGTGTATAATCTCCTTGTGAAAGTGTGGTTGTGGAGAAAGTGTATAATCTCCTTGTGAGAGTGTTTTCTTGGAGAGAGTGTTCAGTCTCCTTGCGAAAGTTTGGTCATGGAGAGTGTGTATAATCGCCTTTTGAGAGTGTGGTCCTGCACAACGTGTATATCTCCTGGTGAGAGTGTGGCCGTGGAGAGAGTGCATAATCTCCATGTGAGAATGTGGCCGTGGTGAGTGTGTGTAATCTCCATGTGACAGTGTGGTCGTGGAAAGACTGTATAATCTCCTTGTGAGGGTATGGTCCTGGAGAGCGTGTATAATCTACTTTTGACAGTGTGGTCATGGAGAGAGTGTATAATTCCTTGTGAGAGTGTTGCGATGGTTGGAGTGTATATTCTCCTTGAGAGAATGTGGTTGTGGAGGGAGTGTATAATCTGCTTGTGAGGGTGTGGTCGTGGAGAGAGTTTATAATCTCTTTTTGAGTGTGTGGTCGTGGTGAGAGTGTATATCTCCTTGTGAGATTGTGGTCGTAGAGAGAGCGTATAATATCCTACTGAGTGTGTGATCGTGGAGAGTGTGCATAATCTCCTTGTGAGAGTGTTGTCCTGGAGGGAGTGCATAATCTTTTTGTGAGACAGTGGTTGTGGAGAGAGTGTAGAATCTCCTTGTGAAAGTGTAGTCGTGGAGAGAGTGTATAATCTCTTTGCGAGAGTGTTGTCGTGGAGAGAGTGTATAGTCTCCTTGTGAGAGCGTGGTTGTGCTGAGAGTGCATAATCTCCTTGTGAGTGTGTGGTCCTGTACAGGGTGTATATTCTCCTTGTGAGAGTGTGGCCGTGGAGAGAGTGTATAATCTCTTTGGGAGAATTTGGTTGTGGAGAGAGTGTGTAATCTCCGTGTGAAAGCTTGATCGTGGAGTGTGTGTATAATGTCCTTGTGAGAGTGTGGCACTGGAGAGAGTGTATAATCTCCTTGCGAAATTGTGGTTTTGAAGAACGTATATAATCTCCTTCTAAGAGGGTTGCGATGGTGAGAGTGTATAATCTCCCTGTGAGAGTGGGGTCGTGGAGAGAGTGTATAATCTCCCTGTGAGAATGTGGTCGTGGAGGGAGTGTTTAATCTCCTTGTGGGAGTGTTGTCGTGGAGAGTGTGTATAGTCTACTTGTGAAAGCTTGGTCGTGGAGAGTGTGTATAATTTCCTTGTGTGAGTGTGGTCCTGGAGAGCAGGTATAATCCCCTTGTGAAAGAGTGGTCCTGGGGAGAGTGCATAATCTCCATGTGAATGTGTGGTCGTGGAGAGAGTGTGTAATCTCCATCTGAGAGTGTGGTCGTGCAAAGAGTGTATAATCTCCTTCGTGGCTGACAAGAGAAATTAGGGATAGTATCAATTCCAAAGAAGCAGCATATAAATTAGCCAGAGAAAGTGGCTCACCTGAAGACTGGGAGAAATTCAGAGTTCAGCAGAGGAGGACAAAGGGCTTAATTAGGAAGGGGAAAAAAGATTATGAGAGAAAACTGGCAGGCAACATAAAAACTGACTGTAAAAGCTTTTATAGATATGTAAAAAGGAAAAGACTGGTAAAGACAAATGTAGGTCCCCTGCAGACAGAAACAGGTGAATTGATTATGGGGAGCAAGGACATGGCAGACCAATTGAATAATTACTTTGGTTCTGTCTTCACTAAGGAGGACATAAATAATCTTCCAGAAATAGTAGGGGACAGAGGGTCCAGTGAGATGGAGGAACTGAGCGAAATACATGTTAGTAGGGAAGTGGTGTTAGGTAAATTGAAGGGATTGAAGGCAGATAAATCCCCAGGGCCAGATGGTCTGCATCCCAGGGTGCTTAAGGAAGTAGCCCAAGAAATAGTGGATGCATTAGTGAAAATTTTTCAAAACTGGTTAGATTCTGGACTAGTTCCTGAGGAGTGGAGGGTGGCTAATGTAACTCCACTTTTTGAAAATGGAGGGAGAGAGAAACCGGGGAATTATAGACCGGTTAGCCTAACGTCGGTGGTGGGGAAACTGCTGGAGTCAGTTATCAAGGATGTGATAACAGCACATTTGGAAAGCGGTGAAATGATCGGACAAAGTCAGCATGGATTTGTGAATGGAAAATCATGTCTGACGAATCTCATAGAATTTTTTGAGGATGTAACTAGTAGAGTGGATAGGGGAGAACCAGTGGATGTGGTATATTTGGATTTTCAGAAGGCTTTTGACAAGGTCCCACACAGGAGATTAGTGTGCAAACTTAAAGCACACGGTATTGGGGGTAAGGTATTGGTGTGGGTGGAGAGTTGGTTAGCAGACAGGAAGCAAAGAGTGGGAATAAACGGGACCTTTTCAGAATGGCAGGCGGTGACTAGTGGGGTACCGCAAGGCTCAGTGCTGGGACCCCAGTTGTTTACAATATATATTAATTACTTGGATGAGGGAATTAAATGCAGCATCTCCAAGTTTGCGGATGACACGAAGCTGGGTGGCAGTGTTAGCTGTGAGGAGGATGCTAAGAGGATGCAGGGTGACTTGGATAGGTTGGGTGAGTGGGCAAATTCATGGCAGATGCAATTTAATGTGGATAAATGTGAAGTTATCCACTTTGGTGGCAAAAATAGGAAAACAGATTATTATCTGAATGGTGGCCGATTAGGAAAAGGGGAGGTGCAACGTGACCTGGGTGTCATTATACACCAGTCATTGAAAGTGGGCATGCAGGTGCAGCAGGCAGTGAAAAAGGTGAACGGTATGCTGGCATTTATAGCGAGAGGATTTGAGTCCAGGAGCAGGGAGGTACTACTGCAGTTGTACAAGGCCTTGGTGAGACCACACCTGGAGTATTGTGTGCAGTTTTGGTCCCCTAATCTGAGGAAAGACATCCTTGCCATAGAGGGAGTACAGAGAAGGTTCACCAGATTGATTCCTGGGATGGCAGGACTTTCATATGAAGAAAGACTGGATTAACTGGGCTTGTACTCGTTGGAATTTAGAAGATTGAGGGGAGATCTGATTGAAATGTATAAGATCCTAAAGGGATTGGACAGGCTAGATGCAGGAAGATTGTTCCCGATGTTGGGGAAGTCCAGAACGGGGGGTCACAGTTTGAGGATAGAGGGGAAGCCTTTTAGGACCGAGATTAGGAAAAACTTCTTCACACAGAGAGTGGTGAATCTGTGGAATTCTCTGCCACAGGAAACAGTTGAGGCCAGTTCATTGGCTATATTTAAGAGTGAGTTAGATATGGCCCTTGTGGCTACGGGGGTCAGGGGGTACGGAGGGAAGGCTGGGGCGGTGTTCTGAGTTGGATGATCAGCCATGATCATAATAAATGGCGGTGCAGGCTCGAAGGGCCGAATGGCCTACTCCTGCACCTATTTTCTATGTTTCTATGTTTCTGAGAGTATGGTCCTGGAGAGCGTGTATAATCTCCTTCTGAGAGTGTGGTCGTGGAGAGAGCGTATGATATTTTTGTGAGAACCTGGTGGTGGAGAGAGTGTATAATCTCCTCGTAAGAGTGTTGTCGTGGAGAGAGTGTATACTCTCCTTGTGAAAGCTTGGTCGTGGAGAGTGTGTATAATCTCCTTGTGTGAGTGTGGTCCTGCAGAGAGGGTATAATCTTCTTGTGAGAGTGTGGTCCTGGAGAGAGTGTATAATCTCCTTGTGAGAGTGTCGTCGTGGAGAGTGTGTATAATCTCCATGTGAATGTGTGGTCGTGGAGAGAGTGTGTAATCTCCTTCTGAGAGTGTGGTCGTCGAGAGTGTATATAATCTCCTTGTGAGATTGTGGTAGTGGAGAGCGTGTATAATCTCCTTGTGAGAGTGGGGTCGAGGAGAGAGTGTGTAGTCGCCTTGTGAGAGTGTTGTCGTGGAGAGTGTGTATAATCTCCTTGTGAGAGTGTGTTCCTGGAGAGAGTGTATAATGTCCTTGTGAGTGTGTGGTCCTGGAGAGAGTTTATACTCTCCTTGTGAGAGAGTGGCCGTGAAGAGAGTGTATAATCTCCATGTGAATGTGTGGTCGTGGAGAGAGTGTGTAATCTCCTTCTGAGAGTGTGGTCGTGGAGGGAGTGTATAATCTGCTTGTGAGAGACTGGTCGTGGAGAGAGTGTGTAATCACCTTGTGAATGTGTGGTCTTGGAGAGAGCGTATAATCTCCTTCTCAGAGTGTGGTCGTGGAAAGAGTGTATAATCTCCTTGTGAGAGTATGGTCCTGGAGAGCGTATATAATTTCCTTTTGACAGTGTGGTCGTGGAGAGGGTGTGTAATCTCCTTGTGAGAGTGTGGTCATGGAGGGAGTGTATAATCTCCTTGTGGGACTGTTGTCATGGAGAGTGTGTATAGTCTACTTGTTAAAGCTTGGTCGTGGAGAGTGTGTATAATTTCCCTGTGCGAGTGTGGTCCTGGAGAGAGGGTATAATCTCCTTGTGAAAGAGTGGTCCAACGGAGAGCGCATAATCTCCATGTGAATGTGTGGTCGTGGAGAGAGTGTGTAATCTCCATCTGAGAGTGTGGTCGTGCAAAGAGTGAATAATCTCCTTCTGAGAGTATGGTCCTGGAGACAGTGTATAATCTCCTTCTGAGCGTATGGTCCTGGAGAGTGTGTATAATCTCCTTGTGAGAATGTGGTCGTGGAGAGGGTGTATAATCTCCTTGTGAATGTTTGGTCTTTGAGAGATCGTAGAATCTCCTTCTGAGAGTGTGGTCGTGAGAGTGTGTGTTATCTCCTAGTGAGAGTGTGGTCGTGGAGAGAGTATATAATATTTTTGTGAGAGTGTGGTGGTGGAGAGAGTGCATTATCTCCTTGTGAATGTGTGGTCGTGAAGAGAGTGTATATTCTCCTCGTAAGAGTGTTGTCGTGGAGAGAGTGTATAGTCTCCTTGTGAAAGCATGGTCGTGGAGAGTGTGTATAATCTCCTTGTGAGCATGTGGCCGTGGAGAGAGTGCATAATCTCCATGTGAATGTGTCATCGTGGAGAGAGTGTGTAATCTCATTGTGAGAGTGTGGTCGTGGAAAGACTGTATAATCTCCTTTTGAGGGTATGGTCCTGGAGAGCGTGTATAATCACTTTTGACAGTCTGGTCATGGAGAGAGTGTATAATGTCCATGTGATAGTGTTGTCGTGGAGAGAGTGTACAGTCTCCTTGTGAAAGCTTGGTCGTGGAGAGTGTGTATAATCTCCTTCTGAGAATGTGGACCTGGAGAGAGGGTATAATCTGCTTGTGAGAATGTGGTCGTGGAGAGAGTGTATAATCTGCTTTTGACATTGTGGTTGTGGAGAGAGTGTACAATCTCCTTCTGAGAGTGTGCTCGTGCACAGCGAGTATAATCTACCTGTGAGAGTGTAGTCATTTAGAGAATGTTATATCTCCTTGTGACAGTGTGGTTGTGGAGAGAGTGTATAATCTCCTTTAGACAGTGTGATCGTGGAGACGGTGTATAATCTCCTTGTGAGAGTGTGGTAGTGGAGGGAGTGCATAATCTCCTTGTGAGAGTGTGATTGCGGTGAGAGTGTATAATCTCGTTGTGAGAGTATGGTCGTGGAGAGAATTCTGTAATCTCCTTGTGAGAGAGTGGTCATGGAGAGAGAGTATAATCTATTTGTGAGAGTTTGGTCGTGGAGGGAGTTCATAATCTCCTTCTGAGAGTGTGGTCGTGTAGAGTGTGTATAATCTCTTTGTGAGAGTGTGGTCGTGGAGGGAGTGTATAATCTCCTTGTGGGAGTGTTGTCGTGGAGAGTGTGTATAGTCTACTTGTGAAAGCTTGGTCGTGGAGAGTGTGTATAATTTCCCTGTGCGAGTGTGGTCCTGGAGAGAGGGTATAATCTACTGGTGAAAGAGTGGTCCTGGGGAGAGCGCATAACCTCCATGTGAGTGTGTGGTCGTGGAGAGAGTGTGTAATCTCCATCTGAGAGTGTGGTCGTGCAAAGAGTGTATAATCTCCTTCTGAGAGTATGGTCCTGGAGAGCGTGTATAATCTCCTTCTGAGAGTATGGTCCTGGAGAGTGTGTATATTCTCCTTGTGAGAGTGTGGTCGTGGAGAGGGTGTATAATCTCCTTGTGAATGTTTGGTCTTTGAGAGATTGTAGAATCTCCTTCTGAGAGTGTGGTCGTGAGAGTGTGTATTATCTCCTTGTGAGAGTGTGGTCATGGAGAGAGTATATAATATTTTTGTGAGAGTGTGGTGGTGGAAAGACTGTATAATCTCCTTTTGAGGGTATGGTCCTGGCGAGCGTGTATAATCTCCTTTTGACAGTGTGGTCGTCGAGAGAGGGTATAGTCTCCTTGTGAAAGCTTGGTCATGGAGCGTGTGTATATTCTCCTTGTGAGTGTGTGGTCCTGGAGAGAGTGTATAATCTACTTGTGAGAGTGTGGCCGTGGAGAGAATAAATAATCTGCATGAGAATGTGTGGTCATGGAGAGAGTGCGTAATCTCCATGTGAGAGTGTGGTCGTGGAAAGTGTGTATAATCTCCTTGTGAGAGTGTGGTCGTGGAGGGAGTGTATAATCTGCTTGTGAGAGACTGATCGTGTAGAGAGTGTATAATCTCCTAATGAGAATGTGGTCGTGGAGGGAGTGTATAATCTCCTTGTGAGTGGTCTCGTGGAGAGAGTGTATAATCTCCCTGTGAGAATGTGGTCGTGGAGAGAGTGTATAATCTCCTTGTGATAATGTGGTCGTGGAGAGAGTGTATAATCTCCTTGTCAGAGTGTTGTGATGGTGAGAGTGTATAATCTCCTTGTGAGTGTGGTCGTGGTGAGAGTGTATAACCTCCTTGTGAGAGTGTTGTTGTGGAGAGAGTGTAGAATCTGCTTGTGAGAGTGTGGTCCTGTAGAGAGCGAATAATCTCCTTGTGACTGTGTGGCCGTGAAAAGAGTGTATAATTTCCATGTGAATGTCTGGTCATGGAGAGAGTGTATAATTTCCTTGTGACAGTATGGTCCTGGAGAGTTTCTATAATCTCCTTTTGACAGTGTGGTCGTGGAGAGGGTGTATAATCTCCTTGTGAGAGTGTGATCGTGGAGGGAGTGCATAATCTTCTTGTGAGAGTGTGATTACGATGAGAGTGTATAATCTACTTGTGAGAGTGTGGTCGTGGAGGGAATTGTGTAATCTCTTTGTGAGAGAGTGGTCGTGGAGAAAGAATATAATCTCTTTGTGAGACTGTGGTCATGGAAGGAGTGAATAATCTCCCCCTGAGAGTGTGGTCGTGGAGAGAGTGTATAATCTCCATGTGAGAAGGTGGTCGTGGAGAGAGTGTATAATCTCATTGTGAGACTGTGGTTGTGGAGAAAGTGTGTAATCTTAGGAAAGTGTGGTGGTGGATAGAGTGTATAGTCTCCTTGTGAGAGTGTTGTCATGGAGAGTGTGTATAATCTCCTTGTGAGAGTGTAGTCGTTTAGAGAATGTTATATCTCCTTGTGACAGTGTGGTCGTGGAGAGGGTGTATAATCTCCTTTAGACAGTGTGGTCGTGGAGACGGTGTATAATCTCCTTGTGAGAGTGTGGTCGTGGAGGGAGTACATAATCTCCTTGTGAGAGTGTGATTGCGGTGAGAGTGTATAATCTCGTTGTGAGAGTGTGGTCGTGGAGAGAATTCTGTAATCTCCTTGTCAGAGAGTGGTCATGGAGAGAGAGTATAATCTATTTGTGAGATTTTGGTCGTGGAGGGTGTTCATAATCTCCTTCTGAGAGTGTGGTCGTGGGGAGTGTGTATAATCTTCTTGTGAGAGTGTGGTCGTGGAGAGAGTGTATAACGTCCATGTGATAGTGTTGTCGTGGAGAGAGTGTACAGTCTCCTTCTGAAAGCTTGGTCGTGGAGAGTGTGTATAATCTCCTTCTGAGAATGTGGACCTGGAGAGAGGGTACAATCTGCTTGTGAGAATGTGGTCATGGAGAGAGTGTATAATCTGCTTTTGACATTGTGGTCGTGGAGAGAGTGTACAATCTCCTTCCAAGAGTGTGCTCGTGCACAGCGAGTATAATCTACTTGTGAGAGTGTAGTCGTTTAGAGAATGTTATATCTTCTTGTGACAGTGTGGTCGTGGAGAGAGTGTATAATCTCCGTTAGACAGTGTGGCCGTGGAGACGGTGTATAATCTCCTTGTGAGAGTGTGGTCGTGGAGGGAGTACATAATCTCCTTGTGAGAGTGTGATTGCAGTGAGAGTGTATAATCTCGTTGTGAGAGTGTGGTCGTGGAGAGAATTCTGTAATCTCCTTGTCAGAGAGTGGTCATGGAGAGAGAGTATAATCTATTTGTGAGATTTTGGTCGTGGAGGGTGTTCATAATCTCCTTCTGAGAGTGTGGTCGTGGGGAGTGTGTATAATCTCCTTGTGAGAGTGTGGTCGTGGAGGGAGTGTATAATCTCCTTGTGGGAGTGTTGTCGTGGAGAGTGTGTATAGTCTACTTGTGAAAGCTTGGTCGTGGAGAGTGTGTATAATTTCCCTGTGCGAGTGTGGTCCTGGAGAGAGGGTATAATCTCCTTGTGAAAGAGTGGTCCTGGGGAGAGCGCATAATCTCCATGTGAATGTGTGGTCGTGGAGAGAGTGTGTAATCTCATTGTGAGAGTGTGGTCGTGGAAAGACTGTATAATCTCCTTTTGAGGGTATGGTCCTGGAGAGCGTGTATAATCTCCTTTTGACAGTCTGGTCATGGAGAGAGTGTATAACGTCCATGTGATAGTGTTGTCGTGGAGAGAGTGTACAGTCTCCTTCTGAAAGCTTGGTCGTGGAGAGTGTGTATAATCTCCTTCTGAGAATGTGGACCTGGAGAGAGGGTACAATCTGCTTGTGAGAATGTGGTCATGGAGAGAGTGTATAATCTGCTTTTGACATTGTGGTCGTGGGGAGAGTGTACAATCTCCTTCTAAGAGTGTGCTCGTGCACAGTGAGTATAATCTACTTGTGAGAGTGTAGTCATTTAGAGAATGTTATATCTCCTTGTGACAGTGTGGTCGTGGAGAGAGTGTATAATCTCCTTTAGACAGTGTGGTCGTGGAGACGGTGTATAATCTCCTTGTGAGAGTGTGGTCGTGGAGGGAGTACATAATCTCCTTGTGGGAGTGTGATTGCGGTGAGAGTGTATAATCTCGTTGTGAGAGTGTGGTCGCGGAGAGAATTCTGTAATCTCCTTGTCAGAGAGTGGTCATGGAGAGAGAGTATAATCTATTTGTGAGAGTTTGGTCGTGGAGGGTGTTCATAATCTCCTTCTGAGAGTGTGGTCGTGTGGAGTGTGTATAATCTCCTTGTGAGAGTGTGGTCGTGGAGGGAGTGTATAATCTCCTTGTGGGAGTGTTGTCGTGGAGAGTGTGTATAGTCTACTTGTGAAAGCTTGGTCGTGGAGAGTGTGTATAATTTCCCTGTGCGAGTGTGGTCCTGGTGAAAGGATATAATCTCCATGTGAAAGAGTGGTCCTGGGGAGAGCGCATAATCTCCATGTGAATGTGTGGTCGTGGAGAGAGTGTGTAATCTCCATCTGAGAGTGTGGTCGTGCAAAGAGTGTATAATCTCCTTCTGAGAGTATGGTCCTGGAGAGCGTGTATAATCTCCTTGTGAGAGTGTGGTCGTGGAGAGAGTGTATAATCTCCTTGTGAATGTTTGGTCTTTGAGAGATCGTAGAATCTCCTTCTGAGAGTGTGGTAGTGAGAGTGTGTATTATCTCCTAGTGAGAGTGTGGTCGTGGAGAGAGTATATAATATTTTTGTGAGGGTGTGGTGGTGGAAAGACTGTATAATCTCCTTTTGAGGGTATGGTCCTGGCGAGCGTGTATAATCTCCTCCTGAGAGTATGGTCCTGGAGAGTGTGTATATTCTCCTTGTGAGAGTGTGGTCGTGGAGAGGGTGCATAATCTCCTTGTGAATGTTTGGTCTTTGAGAGATTGTAGAATCTCCTTCTGAGAGTGTGGTCGTGAGAGTGTGTATTATCTCCTTGTGAGAGTGTGGTCATGGAGAGAGTATATAATATTTTTGTGAGAGTGTGGTGGTGGAAAGACTGTATAATCTCCTTTTGAGGGTATGGTCCTGGCGAGCGTGTATAATCTCCTTTTGACAGTGTGGTCGTCGAGAGAGGGTATAGTCTCCTTGTGAAAGCTTGGTCATGGAGCGTGTGTATATTCTCCTTGTGAGTGTGTGGTCCTGGAGAGAGTGTATAATCTATTTGTGAGAGTGTGGCCGTGGAGAGAATAAATAATCTGCATGAGAATGTGTGGTCATGGAGAGAGTGCGTAATCTCCATGTGAGAGTGTGGTCGTGGAAAGTGTGTATAATCTCCTTGTGAGAGTGTGGTCGTGGAGGGAGTGTATAATCTGCTTGTGAGAGACTGATCGTGTAGAGAGTGTATAATCTCCTAATGAGAATGTGGTCGTGGAGGGAGTGTATAATCTCCTTGTGAGTGGTCTCGGGGAGAGAGTGTATAATCTCCCTGTGAGAATGTGGTCGTGGAGAGAGTGTATAATCTCCTTGTGATAATGTGGTCGTGGAGAGAGTGTATAATCTCCTTGTCAGAGTGTTGTGATGGTGAGAGTGTATAATCTCCTTGTGAGTGTGGTCGTGGTGAGAGTGTATAACCTCCTTGTGAGAGTGTTGTTGTGGAGAGAGTGTAGAATCTGCTTGTGAGAGTGTGGTCCTGTAGAGAGCGAATAATCTCCTTGTGACTGTGTGGCCGTGAAAAGAGTGTATAATTTCCATGTGAATGTCTGGTCGTGGAGAGAGTGTATAATTTCCTTGTGACAGTATGGTCCTGGAGAGTTTCTATAATCTCCTTTTGACAGTGTGGTCGTGGAGAGGGTGTATAATCTCCTTGTGAGAGTGTGATCGTGGAGGGAGTGCATAATCTTCTTGTGAGAGTGTGATTACGATGAGAGTGTATAATCTACTTGTGAGAGTGTGGTCGTGGAGGGAATTGTGTAATCTCTTTGTGAGAGAGTGGTCGTGGAGAAAGAATATAATCTCTTTGTGAGACTGTGGTCATGGAAGGAGTGAATAATCTCCCCCTGAGAGTGTGGTCGTGGAGAGAGTGTATAATCTCCATGTGAGAAGGTGGTCGTGGAGAGAGTGTATAATCTCATTGTGAGACTGTGGTTGTGGAGAAAGTGTGTAATCTTAGGAAAGTGTGGTGGTGGATAGAGTGTATAGTCTCCTTGTGAGAGTGTTGTCATGGAGAGTGTGTATAATCTCCTTGTGAGAGTGTGGTCCTGGAGAGAGTGTATAATCTCCTTGTGAGAGTGTGGTCCTGGAGAGAGTGTATAATCTCCTTGTGAGAGTGTGGCCATGGAGAGAGTGCATAATCTCCATGTGAATGTGTCGTCTTGGAGAGAGTGTGTAATCTCATTGTGAGAGTGTGGTCGTGGAAAGACTGTATAATCTCCTTTTGAGGGTATGGTCCTGGAGAGCGTGTATAATCTCCTTTTGACAGTCTGGTCATGGAGAGAGTGTATAACGTCCATGTGATAGTGTTGTCGTGGAGAGAGTGTACAGTCTCCTTGTGAAAGCTTGGTCGTGGAGAGTGTGTATAATCTCCTTCTGAGAATGTGGACCTGGAGAGAGGGTACAATCTGCTTGTGAGAATGTGGTCATGGAGAGAGTGTATAATCTGCTTTTGACATTGTGGTCGTGGAGAGAGTGTACAATCTCCTTCCAAGAGTGTGCTCGTGCACAGCGAGTAGAATCTACTTGTGAGAGTGTAGTCGTTTAGAGAATGTTATATCTCCTTGTGACAGTGTGGTCGTGGAGAGGGTGTATAATCTCCTTTAGACAGTGTGGTCGTGGAGACGGTGTATAATCTCCTTGTGAGAGTGTGGTCGTGGAGGGAGTACATAATCTCCTTGTGAGAGTGTGATTGCGGTGAGAGTGTATAATCTCGTTGTGAGAGTGTGGTCGTGGAGAGAATTCTGTAATCTCCTTGTCAGAGAGTGGTCATGGAGAGAGAGTATAATCTATTTGTGAGAGTTTGGTCGTGGAGGTTGTTCATAATCTCCTTCTGAGAGTGTGGTCGTGTGGAGTGTGTACAATCTCCTTGTGAGAGTGTGGTCGTGGAGGGAGTGTATAATCTCCTTGTGGGAGTGTTGTCGTGGAGAGTGTGTATAGTCTACTTGTGAAAGCTTGGTCGTGGAGAGTGTGTATAATTTCCCTGTGCGAGTGTGGTCCTGGTGAAAGGGTATAATCTCCATGTGAAAGAGTGGTCCTGGGGAGAGCGCATAATCTCCATGTGAATGTGTGGTCGTGGAGAGAGTGTGTAATCTCCATCTGAGAGTGTGGTCGTGCAAAGAGTGTATAATCTCCTTCTCCTTCTTAGAGTATGGTCCTGGAGAGCGTGTATAATCTCCTTGTGAGAGTGTGGTCGTGGAGAGAGTGTATAATCTCCTTGTGAATGTTTGGTCTTTGAGAGATCGTAGAATCTCCTTCTGAGAGTGTGGTAGTGAGAGTGTGTATTATCTCCTAGTGAGAGTGTGGTCGTGGAGAGAGTATATAATATTTTTGTGAGGGTGTGGTGGTGGAAAGACTATATAATCTCCTTTTGAGGGTATGGTCCTGGCGAGCGTGTATAATCTCCTTTTGACAGTGTGGTTGTCGAGAGAGTGTATAGTCTCCTTGTGAAAGCTTGGTCATGGAGCGTGTGTATATTCTCGCTGTGAGAGTGTGGTCCTGGAGAGAGGGTATAATCTCCTTGTGAGTGTGTGGTCCTGGAGAGAGTGTATAATCTATTGTGAGAGTGTGGCCGTGGAGAGAATAAATAGTCTACATGTGAATGTGTGGTCGTGGAGAGAGTGCGTAATCTCCATGTGAGAGTGTGGTCGTGGAAAGTGTGTATAATCTCCTTGTGAGAGTGTGGTCGTGGAGGGAGTGTATAATCTGCTTGTGAGAGACTGGTCGTGTACAGAGTGTATAATCTCCTAGTGAGAATGTGGTCGTGGAGGGAGTGTATAATCTCCTTGTGAGTGGTGTCGTGGAGAGAGTGTATAATCTCCTTGTGAGAGTGTGGTCGTGGAGGGAGTTTATAATCTGCTTGTGAGAGACTGGTCGTAGAGAGAGTGTATAATCTCCCTGTAAGAATGTGGTCGTGGAGAGAGTGTATAATCTCCTTGTGATAATGTGGTCGTGGAGAGAATGTATAATCTCCTTGTCAGAGTGTTGTGATGGTGAGAGTGTATAATCTCCTTGTGAGTGTGGTCGTGATGAGAGTGTATAACCTCCTTGTGAGAGTGTTGTTGTGGAGAGAGTGTATAATCTGCTTGTGAGAGTGTGGTCCTGTAGAGAGCGAATAATCTCCTTGTGACTGTGTGGCCGTGAAAAGAGTGTATAATCTCCATGTGAATGTCTGGTCGTGGAGAGAGTGTAAAATTTCCTTGTGACAGTATGGTCCTGGAGAGTTTCTATAATCTCCTTTTGACAGTGTGGTAGTGGAGAGGGTGTATAATCTCCTTGTGAGAGTGTGATCGTGGTGGGAGTGCATAATCTCCTTGTGAGAGTGTGATTACGGTGAGAGTGTATAATCTACTTGTGAGAGTGTGGTCCTGGAGAGAGTGTATAATCTCCTTCTCAGCGTATGGTCCTGGAGAGTGTGTATAATCTCCTTGTGAGAATGTGGTCGTGGAGAGGGTGTATAATCTCCTTGTGAATGTTTGGTCTTTGAGAGATCGTAGAATCTCCTTCTGAGAGTGTGGTCGTGAGAGTGTGTGTTATCTCCTAGTGAGAGTGTGGTCGTGGAGAGAGTATATAATATTTTTGTGAGAGTGTGGTGGTGGAGAGAGTGCATTATCTCTTTGTGAATGTGTGGTCGTGAAGAGAGTGTATATTCTCCTCGTAAGAGTGTTGTCGTGGAGAGAGTGTATAGTCTCCTTGTGAAAGCATGGTCGTGGAGAGTGTGTATAATCTCCTTGTGAGAATGTGGCCGTGGAGAGAGTGCATAATCTCCATGTGAATGTGTCATCGTGGAGAGAGTGTGTAATCTCATTGTGAGAGTGTGGTCGTGGAAAGACTGTATAATCTCCTTTTGAGGGTATGGTCCTGGAGAGCGTGTATAATCACTTTTGACAGTCTGGTCATGGAGAGAGTGTATAATGTCCATGTGATAGTGTTGTCGTGGAGAGAGTGTACAGTCTCCTTGTGAAAGCTTGGTCGTGGAGAGTGTGTATAATCTCCTTCTGAGAATGTGGACCTGGAGAGAGGGTATAATCTGCTTGTGAGAATGTGGTCGTGGAGAGAGTGTATAATCTGCTTTTGACATTGTGGTTGTGGAGAGAGTGTACAATCTCCTTCTAAGAGTGTGCTCGTGCACAGCGAGTATAATCTACCTGTGAGAGTGTAGTCATTTAGAGAATGTTATATCTCCTTGTGACAGTGTGGTTGTGGAGAGAGTGTTTAATCTCCTTTAGACAGTGTGATCGTGGAGACGGTGTATAATCTCCTTGTGAGAGTGTGGTAGTGGAGGGAGTGCATAATCTCCTTGTGAGAGTGTGATTGCGGTGAGAGTGTATAATCTCGTTGTGAGAGTATGGTCGTGGAGAGAATTCTGTAATCTCCTTGTGAGAGAGTGGTCATGGAGAGAGAGTATAATCTATTTGTGAGAGTTTGGTCGTGGAGGGAGTTCATAATCTCCTTCTGAGAGTGTGGTCGTGTAGAGTGTGTATAATCTCTTTGTGAGAGTGTGGTCGTGGAGGGAGTGTATAATCTCCTTGTGGGAGTGTTGTCGTGGAGAGTGTGTATAGTCTACTTGTGAAAGCTTGGTCGTGGAGAGTGTGTATAATTTCCCTGTGCGAGTGTGGTCCTGGAGAGAGGGTATAATCTACTTGTGAAAGAGTGGTCCTGGGGAGAGCGCATAACCTCCATGTGAGTGTGTGGTCGTGGAGAGAGTGTGTAATCTCCATCTGAGAGTGTGGTCGTGCAAAGAGTGTATAATCTCCTTCTGAGAGTATGGTCCTGGAGAGGGTGTATAATCTCCTCCTGAGAGTATGGTCCTGGAGAGTGTGTATATTCTCCTTGTGAGAGTGTGGTCGTGGAGAGGGTGTATAATCTCCTTGTGAATGTTTGGTCTTTGAGAGATTGTAGAATCTCCTTCTGAGAGTGTGGTCGTGAGAGTGTGTATTATCTCCTTGTGAGAGTGTGGTCATGGAGAGAGTATATAATATTTTTGTGAGAGTGTGGTGGTGGAAAGACTGTATAATCTCCTTTTGAGGGTATGGTCCTGGCGAGCGTGTATAATCTCCTTTTGACAGTGTGGTCGTCGAGAGAGGGTATAGTCTCCTTGTGAAAGCTTGGTCATGGAGCGTGTGTATATTCTCCTTGTGAGTGTGTGGTCCTGGAGAGAGTGTATAATCTACTTGTGAGAGTGTGGCCGTGGAGAGAATAAATAATCTACATGAGAATGTGTGGTCATGGAGAGAGTGCGTAATCTCCATGTGAGAGTGTGGTCGTAGAAAGTGTGTATAATCTCCTTGTGAGAGTGTGGTCGTGGAGGGAGTGTAAAATCTGCTTGTGAGAGACTGATCGTGTAGAGAGTGTATAATCTCCTAATGAGAATGTGGTCGTGGAGGGAGTGTATAATCTCCTTGTGAGTGGTCTCGTGGAGAGAGTGTATAATCTCCCTGTGAGAATGTGGTCGTGGAGAGAGTGTATAATCTCCTTGTGATAATGTGGTCGTGGAGAGAGTGTATAATCTCCTTGTCAGAGTGTTGTGATGGTGAGAGTGTATAACCTCCTTGTGAGAGTGTTGTTGTGGAGAGAGTGTAGAATCTGCTTGTGAGAGTGTGGTCCTGTAGAGAGCGAATAATCTCCTTGTGACTGTGTGGCCGTGAAAAGAGTGTATAATTTCCATGTGAATGTCTGGTCGTGGAGAGAGTGTATAATTTCCTTGTGACAGTATGGTCCTGGAGAGTTTCTATAATCTCCTTTTGACAGTGTGGTCGTGGAGAGGGTGTATAATCTCCTTGTGAGAGTGTGATCGCGGAGGGAGTGCATAATCTTCTTGTGAGAGTGTGATTACGATGAGAGTGTATAATCTACTTGTGAGAGTGTGGTCGTGGAGGGAATTGTGTAATCTCTTTGTGAGAGAGTGGTCGTGGAGAAAGAATATAATCTCTTTGTGAGACTGTGGTCATGGAAGGAGTGAAAAATCTCCCCCTGAGAGTGTGGTCGTGGAGAGAGTGTATAATCTCCATGTGAGAAGGTGGTCGTGGAGAGAGTGTATAATCTCATTGTGAGACTGTGGTTGTGGAGAAAGTGTGTAATCTTAGGAAAGTGTGGTGGTGGATAGAGTGTATAGTCTCCTTGTGAGAGTGTTGTCATGGAGAGTGTGTATAATCTCCTTGTGAGAGTGTGGTCCTGGAGAGAGTGTATAATCTCCTTGTGAGAGTGTGGTCCTGGAGAGAGTGTATAATCTCCTTGTGAGAGTGTGGCCATGGAGAGAGTGCATAATCTCCATGTGAATGTGTCGTCTTGGAGAGAGTGTGTAATCTCATTGTGAGAGTGTGGTCGTGGAAAGACTGTATAATCTCCTTTTGAGGGTATGGTCCTGGAGAGCGTGTATAATCTCCTTTTGACAGTCTGGTCATGGAGAGAGTGTATAACGTCCATGTGATAGTGTTGTCATGGAGAGAGTGTACAGTCTCCTTGTGAAAGCTTGGTCGTGGAGAGTGTGTATAATCTCCTTCTGAGAATGTGGACCTGGAGAGAGGGTACAATCTGCTTGTGAGAATGTGGTCATGGAGAGAGTGTATAATCTGCTTTTGACATTGTGGTCGTGGAGAGAGTGTACAATCTCCTTCCAAGAGTGTGCTCGTGCACAGCGAGTGTAATCTACTTGTGAGAGTGTAGTCGTTTAGAGAATGTTATATCTCCTTGTGACAGTGTGGTCGTGGAGAGGGTGTATAATCTCCTTTAGACAGTGTGGTCGTGGAGACGGTGTATAATCTCCTTGTGAGAGTGTGGTCGTGGAGGGAGTACATAATCTCCTTGTGAGAGTGTGATTGCGGTGAGAGTCTATAATCTCGTTGTGAGAGTGTGGTCGTGGAGAGAATTCTGTAATCTCCTTGTCAGAGAGTGGTCATGGAGAGAGAGTATAATCTATTTGTGAGATTTTGGTCGTGGAGGGTGTTCATAATCTCCTTCTGAGAGTGTGGTCGTGGGAGTGTGTATAATCTTCTTGTGAGAGTGTGGTCGTGCAAAGAGTGTATAATCTCCTTCTGAGAGTATGGTCCTGGAGAGCGTGTATAATCTCCTTGTGAGAGTGTGGTCGTGGAGAGAGTGTATAATCTCCTTGTGAATGTTTGGTCTTTGAGGGATCGTAGAATCTCCTTCTGAGAGTGTGGTAGTGAGAGTGTGTATTATCTCCTAGTGAGAGTGTGGTCGTGGAGAGAGTATATAATATTTTTGTGAGGGTGTGGTGGTGGAAAGACTGTATAATCTCCTTTTGAGGTATGGTCCTGGCGAGCGTGTATAATCTCCTTTTGACAGTGTGGTTGTCGAGAGAGTGTATAGTCTCCTTGTGAAAGCTTGGTCATGGAGCGTGTGTATATTCTCGCTGTGAGAGTGTGGTCCTGGAGAGAGGGTATAATCTCCTTGTGAGTGTGTGGTCCTGGAGAGAGTGTATAATCTATTGTGAGAGTGTGGCCGTGGAGAGAATAAATAGTCTACATGTGAATGTGTGGTCGTGGAGAGAGTGCGTAATCTCCATGTGAGAGTGTGGTCGTGGAAAGTGTGTATAATCTCCTTGTGAGAGTGTGGTCGTGGAGGGAGTGTATAATCTGCTTGTGAGAGACTGGTCGTGTACAGAGTGTATAATCTCCTAGTGAGAATGTGGTCGTGGAGGGAGTGTATAATCTCCTTGTGAGTGGTGTCGTGGAGAGAGTGTATAATCTCCTTGTGAGAGTGTGGTCGTGGAGGGAGTTTATAATCTGCTTGTGAGAGACTGGTCGTAGAGAGAGTGTATAATCTCCCTGTAAGAATGTGGTCGTGGAGAGAGTGTATAATCTCCTTGTGATAATGTGGTCGTGGAGAGAATGTATAATCTCCTTGTCAGAGTGTTGTGATGGTGAGAGTGTATAATCTCCTTGTGAGTGTGGTCGTGATGAGAGTGTATAACCTCCTTGTGAGAGTGTTGTTGTGGAGAGAGTGTATAATCTGCTTGTGAGAGTGTGGTCCTGTAGAGAGCGAATAATCTCCTTGTGACTGTGTGGCCGTGAAAAGAGTGTATAATCTCCATGTGAATGTCTGGTCGTGGAGAGAGTGTATAATTTCCTTGTGACAGTATGGTCCTGAGAGTTTCTATAATCTCCTTTTGACAGTGTGGTAGTGGAGAGGGTGTATAATCTCCTTGTGAGAGTGTGATCGTGGTGGGAGTGCATAATCTCCTTGTGAGAGTGTGATTACGGTGAGAGTGTATAATCTACTTGTGAGAGGTGTGGTCCTGGAGAGAGTGTATAATCTCCTTCTGAGCGTATGGTCCTGGAGAGTGTGTATAATCTCCTTGTGAGAATGTGGTCGTGGAGAGGGTGTATAATCTCCTTGTGAATGTTTGGTCTTTGAGAGATCGTAGAATCTCTTCTGAGAGTGTGGTCGTGAGAGTGTGTGTTATCTCCTGGTGAGAGTGTGGTCGTGGAGAGAGTATATAATATTTTTGTGAGAGTGTGGTGGTGGAGAGAGTGCATTATCTCCTTGTGAATGTGTGGTCGTGAAGAGAGTGTATATTCTCCTCGTAAGAGTGTTGTCGTGGAGAGAGTGTATAGTCTCCTTGTGAAAGCATGGTCGTGGAGAGTGTGTATAATCTCCTTGTGAGAATGTGGCCGTGGAGAGAGTGCAATAATCTCCATGTGAATGTGTCATCGTGAGAGAGTGTGTAATCTCATTGTGAGAGTGTGGTCGTGGAAAGACTGTATAATCTCCTTCTGAGGGTATGGTCCTGGAGAGCGTGTATAATCACTTTTGACAGTCTGGTCATGGAGAGAGTGTATAATGTCCATGTGATAGTGTTGTCGTGGAGAGAGTGTACAGTCTCCTTGTGAAAGCTTGGTCGTGGAGAGTGTGTATAATCTCCTTCTGAGAATGTGGACCTGGAGAGAGGGTATAATCTGCTTGTGAGAATGTGGTCGTGGAGAGAGTGTATAATCTGCTTTTGACATTGTGGTTGTGGAGAGAGTGTACAATCTCCTTCTAAGAGTGTGCTCGTGCACAGCGAGTATAATCTACCTGTGAGAGTGTAGTCATTTAGAGAATGTTATATCTCCTTGTGACAGTGTGGGTTGTGGAGAGGAGTGTATAATCTCCTTTAGACAGTGTGATCGTGGAGACGGTGTATAATCTCCTTGTGAGAGTGTGGTAGTGGAGGGAGTGCATAATCTCCTTGTGAGAGTGTGATTGCGGTGAGAGTGTATAATCTCGTTGTGAGAGTATGGTCGTGAGAGAATTCTGTAATCTCCTTGTGAGAGAGTGGTCATGGAGAGAGAGTATAATCTATTTGTGAGAGTTTGGTCGTGGAGGGAGTTCATAATCTCCTTCTGAGAGTGTGGTCGTGTAGAGTGTGTATAATCTCTTTGTGAGAGTGTGGTCGTGGAGGGAGTGTATAATCTCCTTGTGGGAGTGTTGTCGTGGAGAGTGTGTATAGTCTACTTGTGAAAGCTTGGTCGTGGAGAGTGTGTATAATTTCCCTGTGCGAGTGTGGTCCTGGAGAGAGGTATAATCTACTTGTGAAAGAGTGGTCCTGGGGAGAGCGCATAATCTCCATGTGAGTGTGTGGTCGTGGAGAGAGTGTGTAATCTCCATCTGAGAGTGTGGTCGTGCAAGAGTGTATAATCTCCTCTGAGAGTATGGTCCTGGAGAGCGGTGTATAATCTCCTTCTGAGAGTATGGTCCTGGGAGAGTGTGTATATTCTCCTTGTGAGAGTGTGTCGTGGAGAGGGTGTATAATCTCCTTGTGAATGTTTGGTCTTTGAGAGATTGTAGAATCTCCTTCTGAGAGTGTGGTCGTGAGAGTGTGTATTATCTCCTTGTGAGAGTGTGGTCATGGAGAGAGTATATAATAATTTTTGTGAGAGTGTGGTGGTGGAAAGACTGTATAATCTCTTTTGAGGGTATGTCCTGGCGAGCGTGTATAATCTCCTTTTGACAGTGTGGTCGTCGAGAGAGGGTATAGTCTCCTTGTGAAAGCTTGGTAATGGAGCGTGTGTATATTCTCCTTGTGAGTGTGTGGTCCTGGAGAGAGTGTATAATCTACTTGTCAGAGTGTGGCCGTGGAGAGAATAAATAATCTACATGAGAATGTGTGGTCATGGAGAGAGTGCGTAATCTCCATGTGAGAGTGTGGTCGTGGAAAGTGTATAATCTCCTTGTGAGAGTGTGGTCGTGGAGGGAGTGTATAATCTGCTTCTGAGAGACTGATCGTGTAGAGAGTGTATAATCTCCTAATGAGAATGTGGTCGTGGATGGGAGTGTATAATCTCCTTGTGAGTGGTCTCGTGGAGAGAGTGTATAATCTCCCTGTGAGAATGTGGTCGTGGAGAGAGTGTATAATCTCCTTGTGATAATGTGGTCGTGGAGGGAGTGTATAATCTCCTTGTCAGAGTGTTGTGATGGTGAGAGTGTATAATCTCCTTGTGAGTGTGGTCGTGGTGAGAGTGTATAACCTCCTTGTGAGAGTGTTGTTGTGGAGAGAGTGTAGAATCTGCTTGTGAGAGTGTGGTCCTGTAGAGGGCGAATAATCTCCTTGTGACTGTGTGGCCGTGAAAAGAGTGTATAATTTCCATGTGAATGTCTGGTCGTGGAGAGAGTGTATAATTTCCTTGTGACAGTATGGTCCTGGAGAGTTTCTATAATCTCCTTTGACAGTGTGGTCGTGGAGAGGGTGTATAATCTCCTTGTGAGAGTGTGATCGTGGAGGGAGTGCATAATCTTCTTGTGAGAGTGTGATTACGATGAGAGTGTATAATCTACTTGTGAGAGTGTGGTCGTGGAGGGAATTGTGTAATCTCTTGTGAGAGAGTGGTCGTGGAGAAGAGAATATAATCTCTTTGTGAGACTGTGGTCATGGAAGGAGTGAATAATCTCCCCCTGAGAGTGTGGTCGTGGAGAGAGTGTATAATCTCCATGTGAGAAGGTGGTCGTGGAGAGAGTGTATAATCTCATTGTGAGACTGTGGTTGTGGAGAAAGTGTGTAATCTTAGGAAAGTGTGGTGGTGGATAGAGTGTATAGTCTCCTTGTGAGAGGGTTGTCATGGAGAGTGTGTGTAATCTCCTTGTGAGAGTGTGGTCCTGGAGAGAGTGTATAATCTCCTTGTGAGAGTGTGGTCCTGGAGAGAGTGTATAATCTCCTTGTGAGAGTGTGGCCATGGAGAGAGTGCATAATCTCCATGTGAATGTGTCGTCTTGGAGAGAGTGTGTAATCTCATTGTGAGAGTGTGGTCGTGGAAAGACTGTATAATCTCCTTTTGAGGGTATGGTCCTGGAGAGCGTGTATAATCTCCTTTTGACAGTCTGGTCATGGAGAGAGTGTATAACGTCCATGTGATAGTGTTGTCGTGGAGAGAGTGTACAGTCTCCTTGTGAAAGCTTGGTCGTGGAGAGTGTGTATAATCTCCTTCTGAGAATGTGGACCTGGAGAGAGGGTACAATCTGCTTGTGAGAATGTGGTCATGGAGAGAGTGTATAATCTGCTTTTGACATTGTGGTCGTGGAGAGAGTGTACAATCTCCTTCCAAGAGTGTGCTCGTGCACAGCGAGTATAATCTACTTGTGAGAGTGTAGTCGTTTAGAGAATGTTATATCTCCTTGTGACAGTGTGGTCGTGGAGAGGGTGTATAATCTCCTTTAGACAGTGTGGTCGTGGAGACGGTGTATAATCTCCTTTGAGAGTGTGGTCGTGGAGGGAGTACATAATCTCCTTGTGAGAGTGTGATTGCAGTGAGAGTGTATAATCTCGTTGTGAGAGTGTGGTCGTGGAGAGAATTCTGTAATCTCCTTGTCAGAGAGAGGTCATGGAGAGAGAGTATAATCTATTTGTGAGATTTTGGTCGTGGAGGGTGTCATAATCTCCTTCTGAGAGTGTGGTCGTGGGGAGTGTGTATAATCTCCTTGTGAGAGTGTGGTCGTGGAGAGAGTGTATAACGTCCATGTGATAGTGTTGTCGTGGAGAGAGTGTACAGTCTCCTTCTGAAAGCTTGGTCGTGGAGAGTGTGTATAATCTCCTTCTGAGAATGTGGACCTGGAGAGAGGGTACAATCTGCTTGTGAGAATGTGGTCATGGAGAGAGTGTATAATCTGCTTTTGACATTGTGGTCGTGGAGAGAGTGTACAATCTCCTTCCAAGAGTGTGCTCGTGCACATCGAGTATAATCTACTTGTGAGAGTGTAGTCGTTTAGAGAATGTTATATCTTCTTGTGACAGTGTGGTCGTGGAGAGAGTGTATAATCTCCGTTAGACAGTGTGGTCGTGGAGACGGTGTATAATCTCCTTGTGAGAGTGTGGTCGTGGAGGGAGTACATAATCTCCTTGTGAGAGTGTGATTGCGGTGAGAGTGTATAATCTCGTTGTGAGAGTGTGGTCGTGGAGAGAATTCTGTAATCTCCTTGTCAGAGAGTGGTCATGGAGAGAGAGTATAATCTATTTGTGAGATTTTGGTCGTGGAGGGTGTTCATAATCTCCTTCTGAGAGTGTGGTCGTGGGGAGTGTGTATAATCTCCTTGTGAGAGTGTGGTCGTGGAGGGAGTGTATAATCTCCTTGTGGGAGTGTTGTCGTTGAGAGTGTGTATAGTCCTACTTGTGAAAGCTTGGTCGTGGAGAGTGTGTATAATTTCCCCTGTGCGAGTGTGGTCCTGGAAGAGAGGGTATAATCTCCTTGTGAAAGAGTGGTCCTGGGGAGAGCGCATAATCTCCATGTGAATGTGTGGTCGTGGAGAGAGTGTGTAATCTCATTGTGAGAGTGTGTCGTGGAAAGACTTATAATCTCCTTTTGAGGGTATGGTCCTGGAGAGCGTGTATAATCTCCTTTTGACAGTCTGGTCATGGA
>NW_027278413.1:52563-116496 GCF_030028105.1 Mobula birostris | reverse complement strand
GAGTGTGGCCGTGGAGAGAGTGTGTAATCTCCTTGTGAATTTACAGACTTGGAGGTAGCGTATAATCTGCTTGTGGGGATTGTGGTGCAGGAGAGCGTGTATAATCTCCTTGTGAGAATGTGGTAGTGGAGGGAGTGTATAATCTCCTTGTGGGAGTGTTGTCTGGAGAGGGTGTATAGTCTGCTTAAAACCTTAGTCGTAGAGAGTGTGTATAATTTCCTTGGTGCGAGTGTGGTCCCTGGAGAGAGGGTATATCTCCTGTGAAAGAGTGGTCCTGGGGAGAGTGCATAATCTTCAAGTGCATGTGTGGTCGTGGAGAGAGTGCATAATCTCCCTCTGAGAGTGTGGTCGTGCAAACAGTGGACATCTTGCTTCTGAGAAAATGGTCCTGGAGATCGTGTATAATCTCCATCTGAGAGTATGGTCGTGGAGAGTGTGTATAATCTCCTTGTGAATGTATGGATTTTGAGGGAGTGTATAATCTCCTTCTGAGAGTGGTTTCGTGGAGAGAGTGTATAATCTCTTTGGGAGAATGTGGTTGTGGAGAGAGTGTGTAATCTCCGTGTGAAAGCTTGATCGTGGAGAGTGTGTATAATCTCCTTGTGAGAGTATGGTCGTGGAGAGTGTGTATAATCTCCTTGTGAGAGTGTGGTCCTGGAGAGAGTTTATAATCTCCTTGTGAGAGTGTGGCCGTGAAGGGAGTGTATAATCTCCATGTGAATGTGTGATCGTGGAGAGAGTGTGTAATCTCCTTCTGAGAGTGTGGTCGTCGAGAGTGTATATAATCTCCTTTTGAGATTGTGGCCGTGGAGAGCGTGTATAATCCCCTTGTGAGAGTGGGGTCGAGGAGAGAGTGTATAATCTCATTCTGAGAGTGTGGTTGTGGAGAAAGTCTGTAATCTCCTTGTGAAAGTGTGGTGGTGGATAGAGTGTATAGTCGCCTTGTGAGAGTGGTTGTCGTGGAGAGTGTGTATAATCTTCTTGTGAGATGTGGTCCTGGAGAGAGTTTATAATCTCCTTGTGAGAGGTGTGTTCGTGGAGAGAGTGTATAATCTCCTTGTGAGAGTTTGGTCGTGGAGAGAGTGTATAACGTCCATGTGATAGTGTTGTCGTGGAGAGAGTGTACAGTCTCCTTCTGAAAGCTGGTCGTGGAGAGTGTGTATAATCTCTTCTGAGAATGTGGACCTGGAGAGAGGGTACAATCTGCTTGTGAGAATGTGGTCATGGAGAGAGTGTATAATCTGCTTTTTGACATTGTGGTCGTGGGAGAGAGTGTACAATCTCCTTCTAAGAGTGTGCTCGTGCACAGTGAGTATAATCTACTTGTGAGAGTGTAGTCGTTTAGAGAATGTTATATCTCCTTGTGACAGTGTCGTCGTGGAGAGAGTGTATAATCTCCTTGTGAGAGTGTGGTCGTGGAGGGAGTACATAATCTCCCTGTGACAGTGTGATTGCGGTGAGAGTGTATAATCTCGTTGTGAGAGTGTGGTCGCGGAGGGAATTCTGTAATCTCCTTGTCAGAGAGTGGTCATGGAGAGAGAGTATAATCTATTTGTGAGAGTTTGGTCGTGGAGGGTGTTCATAATCTCCTTCTGAGAGTGTGGTCGTGTGGAGTGTGTATAATCTCCTTGTGAGAGTGTGGTCGAGGAGGGAGTGTATAATCTCCTTGTGGAGTGTTGTCGTGCAGAGTGTGTATAGTCTACTTGTGAAAGCTTGGTCGTGGGAGAGTGTGTATAATTTCCCTGCGAGAGTGTGGTCCTGGTGAAAGGGTATAATCTCCATGTGACTGTGTGGTCGTGGAGAGAGTGTGTAATCTCCATCTGAGAGTGTGGTCGTGCAAAGAGTGTATAAATCTCCTTCTGAGAGTATGGTCCTGGAGAGCGTGTATAATCTCCTTGTGAGAGTGTGGTCGTAGAGAGAGTGTATAATCTCCTTGTGAATGTTTGGTCCTTTGAGAGATCGTAGAAGCTCCTTCTGAGAGTGTGGGTAGTGAGAGTGTGTATTATCTCCTAGTGAGAGTGTGGTCGTGGCGAGAGTATATAATATTTTTGTGAGGGTTTGGTGGTGGAAAGACTGTATAATCTCCTTTTGAGGGTATGGTCCTGGCGAGCGTGTATAATCTCCTTTTGACAGTGTGGTTTGTCGAGAGAGTGTATAGTCTCCTTGTGAAAGCTTGGTCATGGAGCGTGTGTATATTCTCCTTGTGAGAGTGTGGTCCTGGAGAGAGGGTATAATCTCCTTGTGAGTGTGTGGTCCTGGGAGGAGAGTGTATAATCTACTTGTGAGAGAGTGGCCCGTGGAGAGAATAAATAGTCTACATGTGAATGTGTGGTCGTGGAGAGAGTGCGTAATCTCCATGTGAGAGTGTGGTCGTGGAAAGTGTGTATAATCTCCTTGTGAGAGTGTGCTCGTGGAGGGAGTGTATAATCTGCTTGTGAGTTACTGGTCGTGTACAGAGTGTATAATCTCCTAGTGAGAATGTGGTCGTGGAGGGAGTGTATAATCTCCTTTGTGAGTGGTGTCGTGGAGAGAGTGTATAATCTCCTTGTGAGAGTGTGAGTCGTGGAGGGAGTTTATAATCTGCTTGTGAGAGACTGGTCGTAGAGAGAGTGTATAATCTCCTTGTGATAATGTGGTCGTGGAGAGAATGTATAATCTCCTGTCAGAGTGTTGTGATAGTGAGAGTGTATAATCTCCTTGTGAGTGTGGTCGTGATGAGAGTGTATAACCTCCTTGTGGGAGTGTTGTTGTGGAGAGAGTGTATAATCTGCTTGTGAGAGTGTGGTCCTGTAGAGAGCGAATAATCTCCTTGGTGACTGTGTGGCCGTGAAAAGAGTGTATAATCTCCATGTGAATGTCTGGTCGTGGAGAGAGTGTATAATTTCCTTGTGACAGTATGGTCCTGGAGAGTTTGTATAATCTCCTTTTGACAGTGTGGTCGTGGAGAGGGTGTATAATCTCCTTGTGAGAGTGTGATCGTGGTGGGAGTGCATAATCTCCTTGTGAGAGTGAAATTACGGTGAGAGTGTATAATCTACTTGTGAGAGTGTGGTCGTGGATGGAATTGTGTAATCTCTTTGTGAGAGAGTGGTCGTGGAGAAAGAAATATAATCTCTTTGTGAGGCTGTGGTATGGAAGGTGTGCATAATCTCTCCCTGAGAGTGTGGTCGTGGAGAGAGTGTATAATTTCCATGTGAGAAGGTGGTCGTGGAGAGAGTGTATAATCTCATTGTGAGACTGTGGTTGTGGAGAAAGTGTGTAATTTTAGGAAAGTGTGGTGGTGGATAGAGTGTATAGTCTCCGTGTGAGAGTGTTGTCATGGAGAGTGTGTATAATCTCCTTGTGAGAAGTGTGGTCCTGGAGAGAGTTTATACTCTCCTTGTGAGAGTGTGGCCGTGAAGAGAGTGTATAATCTCCATGTGAATGTGTGGTCGTGGGAGACAGTGTGTAATCTCCTCTGAGAGTGTGGTCGTCGAGAGTGTCTATAATCTCCTTGTGAGGTTGTGTCGTGGAGAGCGTGTAGTAATCTCCTTGTAAGAGTGCCGGTCGAGGAGAGTGGGTATAATCTCCTTGTGAGAATGTAGTCGTGGAGGGAGGTGCTAATCTGCTTGTGAGAATGCTCATTGTGGAGAGAGTGAATAATCACCTTTGTGAAAATCTGGTCGTGGACAGTGTATATAATCTCTCCTGTGAAGTGTGTTCGTGCAGATAGTGTATAATCTCCTTGCGAGAATTGTTGTCGTGGGAGAGCGTATATAATCTCCTTGTGAGAGTGTTTATCGTGGAGAGAGTGTAATAGACTCCTTGTGAAAGCTTGATTGTGGAGAGCGTGCATAAACTCCTTCTGAGATTGTGGTCCTGGAGAGAGTGTATACATCTCATTGTGAGTGTGTGGTCCTGTAGAGAGTGTATAATATCCTTGTGAGAGTGTGGCCGTGGAGAGAGTGTGTAATCTCCTTGTGAATTTACAGACTTGGAGTAGCGTATAATCTGCTTGTGGGATTGTGGTGCAGGAGAGCGTGTATAATCTCCTGGTGAGAATGTGGTAGTGGAGGGAGTGTATAATCTCCTTGTGGGAGTGTTGTCATGGAGAGTGTGTATAGTCTGCTTAAAAACCTTAGTCGTAGAGAGTGTGTATAATTTCCTGGTGCGAGTGTGGTCCTGGAGAGAGAGGTATAATCTCCTTGTGAAAGAGTGGTCCTGGGGAGAGTGCATAATCTTCAAGTGCATGTGTGGTCGTGGAGAGAGTGCATAATCTCCCTCTGAGGAGTGTGGTCGTGCAAACAGTGGACATTCTGCTTCTGAGAAAATGGTCCTGGAGATCGTGTATAATCTCCATCTGAGAGTATGGTCGTGGAGAGTGTGTATAATCTCCTTGTGAATGTATGGATTTTGAGGGAGTGTATAATCTCCTTCTGAGAGTGGTTTCGTGGAGAGAGTGTATAATCTCTTTGGAGAATGTGGTTGTGGAGAGAGTGTGGTAATCTCCGTGTGAAAGCTTGATCGTGGAGAGTGTGTATAATCTCCTTGTGAGAGTATGGTCGTGGAGAGTGTGTATAATCTCCTTGTGAGAGTGTGGTCCTGGAGAGAGTTTATAATCTCCTTGTGAGAGTGTGGCCGTGAAGGGAGTGTATAATCTCCATGTGAATGTGTGATCGTGGAGAGAGTGTGTAATCTCCTTCTGAGAGTGTGGTCGTCGAGAGTGTATATAATCTCCTTTTGAGATTGTGGCCGTGGATGAGCGTGTATAATCCCCTTGTGAGAGTGGGGTCGAGGAGAGAGTGTATAATCTCGTCTGAGAGTGTGGTTGTGGAGAAAGTCTGTAATCTCCTTGTGAAAGTGTGGGTGGTGGATAGAGTGTATAGTCCGCCTTGTGAGAGTGTTGTCGTGGAGAGTGTGTATAATCTTCTTGTGAGATGTGGTCCTGGAGAGAGTTTATAATCTCCTTGTGAGAGTGTGTTCGTGGAGAGAGTGTATAATCTCCTTGTGAGAGGTTTGGTCGTGGAGAGAGTGTATAATCTCCTTGTGAGAGTGTGGTCCTGCAGAGAGTGTATATCCTCCCTGGTGAGAGTGTGGCCGTGGAGAGAGTGCATAATCTCCTTGTGAGAAATGTGGTCATGGAGGGAGTGTAAATCTCCTTGTGGAGTGTTGTCGTAAGAAAGTGTGTATAGTCTACTTGTGAAAGCTTGGCGTGGAGAGTGTGTATAATTTCCTTGTGCGAGTGTGGTCCTGGAGAGAGGGTATAATCTCCTTGTGAAAGAGAGTCCTAGGGAGAGTGCATAATCTCCATGTGAATGTCTGGTCATGGAGAGAGTGTGTAATCTCCTTCTGAGAGTGTGGTCGTCGAGAGTGTATATAATCTCCTTCTGAGATTGTGGCCGTGGAGAGCGTGTATAATCCCCTTGTGAGAGTGGGGTCGAGGAGAGAGTGTATAATCTCATTCTGAGAGTGTGGTTGTGGTGAAAGTCTGTAATCTCCTTGTGAAAGTGTGGTGGTGGATAGAGTGTATAGTCGCCTTGTGAGAGTGTTGTCGTGGAGAGTGTGTATATCTTCTGTGAGATGTGGTCCTGGAGAGAGTTTATAATCTCCTTGTGAGAGTGTGGCCGTGAAAGAGTGTATAATCTCCATGTGAATGTGTGGTCGTGGAGAGAGTGTGCAATCTCTTTCTGAGAGTGTGGTCGTCGAGCGTGTATAAAATCTCCTTGTGAGATTGTGGTCGTGGAGAGCATGTACAATCTCCTTGTGAGTGTGGGGTCGAGGAGAGAGTGTATAATCTCCTTGTGAGAATATGGTCGTGGAGGAGTGTATAATCTCCTTGTGAGAGTGTGGTCATGGAGAGAGTGTATAATCTCCTTCTGAGAGTATGGTCCTGGAGAGTGTGTATAATCTCCTTTAGACAATGTGGTCGTAGAGACGGTGTATAATCTCCTTGTGAGAGTGTGTGATGGTGAGAATGTTTAATCTCCTTGTAAGAGTGTGGTCGTGGTTAGAGTGTATAATCTCTTTTAGAAAGTTTGGTCGTGGAGACGGTGTTTAATCTCCTTGTTAGAGTGTGGACGTGGAGAGAGTGTATAATCTCCTTGTGAGAATGTGGTCATGGAGGGTGTGTATAATCTGCTTGTGAGAGTGTGGTCGTGGAGGGAGTGTCTAATCTGCTTGTGAAAATGTGGTCATGGAGAGAGTGTATAATTTCCTTGTGACAGTATGGTCCTGGAGAGTTTGTATAATTTCCTGGTGTGAGTATGGTCCTGGAGAGCGTATATAATTTCCTTTTCACAGTGTGGTCGTGGAGAGAGTGTATAATCTCCATGTCATAGTGTTGTCGTGGAGAGAGTGTACAGTCTCCTTGTGAAAGCTTGGTCGTGGAGAGTGTGTATAATCTCCTTCTGAGAGTATGGTCCTGGAGAGAGGGCATAATCTCCTGTGAGATGTGGTTGTGGAGAGAGTGTATAATCTGCTTTTGACATTGTGGACGTGGAGAGAGTGTACAATCTCCTTCTGAGAGTGTGGTCTTGCACAGCGAGTAATAATCTACTTGTGAGAGTGTAGTCGTTTAGAGAGTGTTTTATCTCCTTGTGACAGTGTGGTCGTGGGAGAGAGTATATAATCTCCTTTAGACAGTGTGGTCGTGGAGACAGTGTATAATCTACTTGTGAGAGTGTGGTGATGGTGAAACTTTATAATCTCCTTGTGAGAGTGTGGTCCTGGACAGAGGGTATAATCTCCTTGTGAGAGTGTTGTAATTGTGGGAGTGTATAATCTACTTGTGAGAGTGTGGTCGTGGAGGGAAATGTGTAATCTCCTGGTGAGAGAGTGGTCGTGGAGAGAGAATATAATCTCTTTGTGAGAGTGTGGTCGTGGAGGGTGTTCATAATCTCCTTGTGAGAGTGTGGTCGTGGAGAGAGTGTACAATCTCCTTTTGACATTGTGGTCGTGGAGAGAGTTTTCAATCCCCTCCTAAGAGTGTAGTCGTGCACAGCGTGTGTAATCTACTTGTGAGAGTATAGTCGTTTAGAGAATGTTATATCTCCTTGTGACAGTGTGGTCGTGGAGAGAGTGTATAATCTCCTTTAGACAGTGTGGTCGTGGAGACGGTGTATAATCTCCTTGTTAGAGTGTGGTCGTACAGGGAGTGCATAATCTCCTTGTGAGAGTGTGGTCGAGGTAGGGTGTGTATAATCTCGTTGTAAGAGTGTGGTCGTGGAGAGAATTCTGTAATCTCCTTGTGAGAGAGTGGTCGTGGAGAGAGAGTATAATCTATTTGTGAGAGTTTGGTCGTGGAGGGAGTTCATAATCTCCTTCTGAGAGTGTGGTCGTGTAGAGTGTGTATAATCTCTTTGTGAGAGTGTGGTCGTGGAGGGAGTGTATAATCTCCTTGTAGGATTGTTGTTGTGGAGAGTGCGTATAGTCTACTTGTGAAAGCTTGGTCGTGGAGAGTGTGTATAATTTCCCTGTGCGAGTGTGGTCCTGGAGAGAGGGTATAATCTACTTGTGAAAGAGTGGTCCCGGGGAGAGCGCATAATCTCCCTGTGAATGTGTGGTCGTGGAGAGAGTGTGTAATTTCCTTGTCAGAGTGTGGTCGTCGAGAGTGTATATAATCTCCTTGTGAGATTCTAGTCGTCGAGAGCATGTATAATCTCCTGGTGAGAGTGGGGTCAAGGAGAGAGTGTATAATCTCTTTCTGAGAATGTGGTCGTGGAGGGAGTGTATAATCTGATTGTGAGAGTGTGGTCCAGGAGAGAGGGTATAATCTCCTTCTGAGAGTGTGGTCCTGGAGAGAGTGTATAATCTCCTTCTGAGTGTGGCCGTGGAGAGAGTGCATAATCTCCATGTGAATGTGTGGTCATGGAGAGAGTGTCTAATCTCCTTGTGAGAATGTGGTCATGGAGGGAGTGTATAATCTGCTTGCGAGAGTGTGGTTGTGGGGAGAGTGTATAAACTCCTTGTGATAATTTGGTCGTGGAGAGAGTGTATAATCTCCTGAGCGTGTGGTACTGGAGAGAGTGTATAATCTCCTTGTGAGAGTGTGTTCGTGGAGAGAGTGTATAATCTCCTTGTGAGAGTTTGGTCGTGGAGAGAGTGTATAATCTCCCTGTGAGAGTGTGGTCCTGCAGAGAGTGTATATCTCCTGGTGAGAGTGTGGTCGTGGAGAGAATTCTGTAATCTCCTTGTGAGAGAGTGGTCGTGGAGAGAGAGTATAATCTATTTGTGAGAGTTTGGTCGTGGAGGGAGTTCATAATCTCCTTCTGAGAGTGTGGTCGTGCAGAGTGTGTATAATCTCTTTGTGAGAGTGTGGTCGTGGAGGGAGTGTATAATCTCCTTGTAGGATTGTTGTTGTGGAGAGTGTGTATAGTCTACTTGTGAAAGCTTGGTCGTGGAGAGTGTGTATAATTTCCCTGTGCGAGTGTGGTCCTGGAGAGAGGGTATAATCTACTTGTGAAAGAGTGGTCCCGGGGAGAGCGCATAATCTCCCTGTGAATGTGTGGTCGTGGAGAGAGTGTGTAATTTCCTTGTCAGAGTGTGGTCGTCGAGAGTGTATATAATCTCCTTGTGAGATTCTAGTCGTCGAGAGCATGTATAATCTCCTGGTGAGAGTGGGGTCAAGGAGAGAGTGTATAATCTCTTTCTGAGAATGTGGTCGTGGAGGGAGTGTATAATCTGATTGTGAGAGTGTGGTCAGGAGAGAGGGTATAATCTCCTTCTGAGAGTGTGGTCCTGGAGAGAGTGTATAATCTCCTTCTGAGTGTGGCCGTGGAGAGAGTGCATAATCTCCATGTGAATGTGTGGTCATGGAGAGAGTGTGTAATCTCCTTGTGAGAATGTGGTCATGGAGGGAGTGTATAATCTGCTTGCGAGAGTGTGGTTGTGGGGAGAGTGTATAAACTCCTTGTGATAATTTGGTCGTGGAAAGAGTGTATAATCTCCTGAGCGTGTGGGTACTGGAGAGAGTGTATAATCTCCTTGTGAGAGTGTGTTCGTGGAGAGAGTGTATAATCTCCTTGTGAGAGTTTGGTCGTGGAGAGAGTGTATAATCTCCCTGTGAGAGTGTGGTCCTGCAGAGAGTGTATATCTCCTGGTGAGAGCGTGGCTGTGGAGAGAGTGCATAATCTCCTTGTGAGAATGTGGTCATGGAGGGAGTGTATAATCTCCTTGTGGGAGTGTTGTCGTAGAGAGTGTGTATAGTCTACTTGTGAAAGCTTGGTCGTGGAGAGTGTGTATAATTTCCTTGTGCGAGTGTGGTCCTGGAGAGAGGGTATAATCTCCTTGTGAAAGAGAGTCCTAGGGAGAGTGCATAATCTCCATGTGAATGTCTGGTCATGGAGAGAGTGTGTAATCTCCATCTGAGAGTGTGGTCGTGCAAAGAGTGTACAATCTCCTTCTGAGAATATCGTCCTGGAGAGCGTGTATAATCTCCTTCTGAAAGTGTGGTCGTGGAGAGTGTGTATAATCTCCTTGTGAGAGTTTGGTCATGGAGAGAGTGTGTAATCTCCTTGTGAATGTTTGGTCTTGGAGAGATCATAAAATCTCCTTCTGAGAGTGTAGTCGTGAGAGTGTGTATAATCTCCTAGTGAGAGTGTGGTCGTGGAGAGAGTGTATAATATTTTTCTGAGAGTGCGGTGGTGGAGAGAGTGTATAATATCCTTGTGAACGTGTGCTCGTGAAGAGAGTGTATAATCTCCTCGTAAGAGTGTTGTCGTGCAGAGAGAGTATAGTCTCCTTGTGAAAGCTTGGTCGTGGAGAGTGTGTATAATCTCCTTGTGAGAGAGTGGTCCTGCAGAGAGGGTATAATCTCCTTGTGAGAGTGTGGTCCTGGAGAGAGTGTATAATCTCCTTGTGAGAGTGTGGCCGTGGAGAGAGTGCATATTTTCCATGTGAATGTGTCGTCGTGGTGAGAGTGTGTAATCTCATTGTGAGAGTGTGGTCGTGGAAAGACTGTATAATCTCCTTTGAGGGTATGGTCCTGGAGAGCGTGTATAATCTCCATTTGACAGTGTGGTTGTGGACAGAGTGTATAGTCTACTTGTGAAAGCTTGGTCGTGGAAAGTGTGTATAATCTCCTTGTGAATATATGGACTTTGAGGGAGTGTATAATCTCCTTGTGAGAGTGGTTTCGTGGAGAGAGTGTATAATCTCTTTGGGAGAATGTGGTTGTGGGGAGAGTGTGTAATCTCCGTGTGAAATCTTGATCGTGGAGAGTGTGTATAATCTCCTTGTGAGAGTATGGTCGTGGAGAGTGTGTATAATCTCCTTGTGAGAGTGTGGTCCTGGAGAGAGTTTATAATCTCCTTGTGAGAGTGTGGCCATGAAGAGAGTGTATAATCTCCATGTGAATGTGTGATCGTGGAGAGAGTGTGTAATCTTCTTCTGTGAGTGTGGTCGTCGAGAGTGTATATAATCTCCTTGTGAGATTGTGGCCGTTGAGAGCGTGTGTAATCCCCTTGTGAGAGTGGGGTCGAGGAGAGAGTGTATAATCTCCTTGTGAGAATGTGGTCGTGGAGGGAGTGTATAATCTACTTGTGAGAGTGTTGTTGTGGAGGGAGTGTATCATCTGCTTGTGAGAGTGTGGTCGTGGAGAGAGTGTATAATCTTCTTGTGAGAATATGGTCGTGGAGGGAGTGTATAATCTCCTTGTGAGAGTGTGGTCATGGAGAGAGTGTATAATCTTCTTCTGAGAGTATGGTCCTGGAGAGTGTGTATAATCTCCTTTAGACAGTGTGGTCGTAGAGACGGTGTATAATCTCCTTGTGAGAGTGTGGTGATGGTGAGAGTGTTTAATCTCCTTGTAAGAGTGTGGTCATGGTTAGAGTGTATAATCTCTTTTAGACAGTTTGGTCGTGGAGACGGTGTATAATCTCCTTGTTAGAGTGTGGACGTGGAGAGAATGTATAATCTCCTTTTGAGAATGTGGTCATGGAGGGTGTGTATAATCTGCTTGTGAGAGTGTGGTCGTGGAGGGAGTTTCTAATCTGCTTGTGAAAATGTGGTCATGGAGAGAGTGTATAATTTCCTTGTGACAGTATGGTCCTGGAGAGTTTGTATAATTTCCTGGTGTGAGTATGGTCCTGGAGAGCGTATATAATTTCCTTTTGACAGTGTGGTCGTGGAGAGAGTGTACAGTCTCCTTGTGTAAGCTTGGTCGTGGAGAGTGTGTATAATCTCGTTCTGAGAGTGTGGTCCTGGAGAGAGGGCATAATCTCCTTGTGAGAATGTGGTTGTGGAGAGAGTGTATAATTTGCTTTTGACATTGTGGTCGTGGAGAGAGTGTACAATCTCCTTTTAAGAGTGTGGTCCTGCACAGCGAGTATAATCTACTTGTGAGAGTGTAGTCGCTTAGAGAGTGTTTTATCTCCTTGTGACAGTGTGGTCGTGGAGAGAGTGTATAATCTCCTTTAGACAGTGTGGTCGTGGAGACGGTATATAATCTACTTGTGAGAGTGTGGTGATGGTGAAACTTTATAATCTCCTTGTGAGAGTGTGGTCCTGGAGAGAGGGTATAATCTCCTTGTGAGAGTGTTGTAATTGTGGGAGTGTATAATCTACTTGTGAGAGTGTGGTCATGGATGGAGTGCATTATCTCCTTGTGAAAGCTTGGTCGTGGAGAGTGTGTATAATCTCCTTGTGAGAGAGTGGTCCGGCAGAGAGGGTATAATCTCCTTGTGAGAGTGTGGTCCTGGAGAGAGTGTATAATCTCCTTGTGAGACTGTGGTGATGCTGAGAGTGTTTAATCTCCTTGTAAGAGTGTGGTCATGGTTAGAGTGTATAATCTCTTTTAGAGAGTTTGGTCGTGGAGACGTTGTATAATCTCCTTGATAGAGTGTGGACGTGGAGAGAGTGTATAATCTCCTTGTGAGAATGTGGTCATGGAGGGTGTTTATAATCTGCTTGTGAGAGTGTGGTCGTGGAGAGAGTGTCTAATCTGCTTGTGAAAATGTGGTCGTGGAGAGAGTGTATAATTTCCTTGTGACAGTATGGTCCTGGAGAGTTTGTATAATTTCCTAGTGTGAGTATGGTCCTGGAGAGTGTATATAATTTCCTTTTGACAGTGTGGTCGTGGAGAGGGTGTATAATCTCCTTGTGAGAGTGTTGTAATTGTGAGTGTGTATAATCTCCTTGTGAGAGTGTGGTCGTGGAGGGAGTGCATAATCTCCTTGTGAGAGTGTGATTGCCTTGAGAGTGTATAATCTACTTGTGAGAGTGTGGTCATGGAGGGAGTGCATAATCTCCTCCTGAGAGTGTGGTCGTGGAGAGAGTGTATAATCTCCATGTGATATTGTTGTCGTGGAGAGAGTGTACAGTCTCCTTGTGAATGCTTGGTCGTGGAGAGTGTGTATAATCTCCTTCTGAGAGTATGTTCCTGGAGAGAGGGTATAATCTCCTTGTGAGAATGTGGTTGTGGAGAGAGTGTATAATCTGCTTTTGACATTGTGGTCGTAGAGAGAGTGTACAATCTCCTTATGAGAGTGTGGTCTTGCACAGCGAGTATAATCTACTAGTGAGAGTGTAGTCGTTTAGAGAGTGTTTTATCTCCTTGTGACAGTGTGGTCGTGGTGAGAATACATAATCTCCTTTAGACAGTGTGGTCGTGGAGACGGTGTTTAATCTACTTGTGAGAGTGTGGTGATAGTGAAACTTTATAATCTCCTTGTGAGAGTGTGGTCCTGGAGAGAGGATATAATCTCCTTGTGAGAGTGTTGTAATTGTGGGAGTGTATAATCTACTTGTGAGAGTGTGGTCGTGGATGGAGTGCATAATCTCCTTGTGAGAGTGTGATTGCGGTGAGAGTGTATAATCTCCTTGTGAGAGTGTGGTCGTGGAGGGAAATGTGTAATCTCCTGGTGAGAGAGTGGTCGTGGAGAGAGAATATAATCTCTTTGTGAGAGTGTGGTCGTGGAGGGAGTTCATAATCTCCTTGTGAGAGTGTGGTCGTGGAGGGAGTGTACAATCTCCTTTTGACATTGTGGTCGTGGAGAGAGTTTTCAATCCCCTCCTAAGAGTGTGGTCGTGCACAGCGTGTGTAATCTACTTGTGAGAGTATAGTCGTTTAGAGAATGTTATATCTCCTTGTGACAGTGTGGTCGTGGAGAGAGTGTATAATCTCCTTTTGACAGTGTGGTCATGGAGACGGTGTATAATCTCCTTGTGAGAGTGTGGTCGTACAGGGAGAGCACAATCTCCTTGTGAGAGTGTGGTCGTACAGGGAGTGCATAATCTCCTTGTGAGAGTGTGGTCGTGTAGGGTGTGTACAATCTTGTTGTGAGAGTGTGGTCGTGGAGTGAATTCTGTAATCTCCTTGTGAGAGAGTGTTCGTGGAGAGAGAGTATAATCTATTGTGAATGTGCAGTCGTGGAGAGAGTGTGTAATCTACTTCTGAAAGTGTGGTCGTCGAGAGTATATATAATCTCCTTGTGAGATTGTGGTCGTGGACAGCGTGTGTAATCTCCTTGTGAATGTGTGGTCTTGGAGAGAGCGTATAATCAGCTTCTCAGAGTGTGGTCGTGGAGAGTGTGTATTATCTCCTTGTGAGTGCGGTTGTGGAAAGAGTGTATAATCTCTTTGTGAGAATGTGGTTGTGCAGAGACTGTATAATCTCCTTGGTAAAGTGTGGTCGTGGAGAGAGTGTATAATCTCTTTGTGATAGTGTTGTCATGGAGAGAGTGTACAGTCTCCTTGTGAAAGCTTGGTAGTGGAGAGTGTGTATAATCTCCTTGTGAGAGTGTGGTCGTGGAGGGAAATGTGTAATCTCCTGGTGAGAGAGTGGTCGTGGAGAGAGAATATAATCTCTTTGTGAGAGTGTGGTCGTGGAGGGTGTTCATAATCTCCTTGTGAGAGTGTGGTTGTGGAGAGAGTGTACAATCTCCTTTTGACATTGTGGTCATGGAGAGAGTTTTCAATCCCCTCCTAAGAGTGTGGTCGTGCAAAGCGTGTGTAATCTACTTGTGAGAGTATAGTCGTTTAGAGAATGTTATATCTCCTTGTGACAGTGTGGTCGTGGAGAGAGTGTATAATCTCCTTTAGACAGTGTGGTCGTGGAGACGGTGTATAATCTCCTTGTGAGAGTGTGGTCGAGTAGGGTGTGTATAATCTCGTTGTGAGAGTGTGGTCGTGGAGAGAATTCTGTAATCTCCTTGTGAGAGAGTGGTCGTGGAGAGAGAGTATAATCTATTTGTGAGAGTTTGGTCGTGGAGGGAGTTCATAATCTCCTTCTGAGAGTGTGGTCGTCTAGAGTGTGTATAATCTCCTTGTGAGAGTGTGGTCGTGGAGGGAGTGTATAATCTCCTTGTAGGATTGTTGTCGTGGAGAGTGTGTATAGTCTACTTGTGAAAGCTTGGTCGTGGAGAGTGTGTATAATTTCCCTGTGCGAGTGTGGTCCTGGACAGAGGGTATAATCTCCTTGTGAAAGAGTGGTCCTGGGGAGAGCGCATAATCTCCATGTGAATGTGTGGTCGTGGAGAGAGTGTGTAATTTCCTTGTCAGAGTGTGGTCGTCGAGAGTGTATATAATCTCCTTGTGAGATTCTAGTCGTCGAGAGCATGTATAATCTCCTGGTGAGAGTGGGGTCAAGGAGAGAGTGTATAATCTCTTTGAGAATGTGGTCGTGGAGGGAGTGTATAATCTGATTGTGAGAGTGTGGTCCTGGAGAGAGTGTATAATCTCCTTCTGAGTGTGGCCGTGGAGAGAGTGCATAAGCTCCATGTGAATGTGTGGTCATAGAGAGAGTGTGTAATCTCCTTGTGAGAATGTGGTCGTGGAGGGAGTGTATAATCTGCTTGCGAGAGTGTGGTTGTGGGGAGAGTGTATAAACTCCTTGTGAGAATTTGGTCGTGGAGGGAGTGTATAATCTCCTTGTGAGAGTGTGGTCCTGCAGAGAGTGTATATCTCCTGGTGAGAGTGTGGACGTGGAGAGAGTGTATAATCTCCTTGTGAGAATGTGGTCATGGAGGGAGTGTATAATCACCTTGTGGGAGTGTTGTCGTAGAGTGTGTATAGTCTACTTGTGAAAGCTTGGTTGTGGAGAGTGTGTATAATTTCCTTGTGTGAGTGTGGTCCTGGAGAGAGGGTATAATCTCCTTGTGAAAGAGAGTCCTAGGGAGAGTGCATAATTTCCATGTGAATGTCTGGTCGTGGAGAGAGTGTGTAATCTCCATCTGAGAGTGTGGTCGTGCAAAGAGTGTACAATCTCCTTCTGAGAATATGGTCCTGGAAAGCGTGTATAATCTCCTTCTGAAAGTGTGGTCGTGGAGAGTGTGTATAATCTCCTTGTGAGAGTTTGGTCATGGAGAGAGTGTGTAATCTCCTTGTGAATGTTTGGTCTTGGAGAGATCGTAAAATCTCCTTCTGAGACTGTAGTCGTGAGAGTGTGTATAATCTCCTAGTGAGAGTGTGGTCGTGGAGAGAGTGTATAATATTTTTCTGAGAGTGTGGTGGTGGAGAGAGTGTATAATATCCTTGTGAACGTGTGCTCGTGAAGAGAGTGTATAATCTCCTCGTAAGAGTGTTGTCGTGGAGAGAGTGTATAGTCTCCTTGTGAAAGCTTGGTCGTGGAGAGTGTGTATAATCTCCTTGTGAGAGAGTGGTCCTGCAGAGAGGGTATAATCTCCTTGTGAGAGTGTGGTCCTGGAGAGAGTGTATAATCTCCTTGTGAGAGTGTGGTGATGGTGAGAGTGCTTAATCTCCTTGTAAGAGTGTGGTCATAGTTAGAGTGTATAATCTCTTTTAGAGAGTTTGGTCGTGGAGACAGTGTATAATCTCCTTGATAGAGTGTGGACGTGGAGAGAGTGTATAATCTCCTTGTGAGAATGTGGTCATGGAGGGTGTGTATAATATGCTTGTTAGAGTGTGGTCGTGGAGAGAGTGTCTAATCTGCTTGTGAAAATGTGGTCGTGGAGAGAGTGTATAATTTCCTTGTGACAGTATGGTCCTGGAGAGTTTGTATAATTTCCTAGTGTGAGTATGGTCCTGGAGAGCGTATATAATTTCCTTTTGACAGTGTGGTCGTGGAGAGGATGTATAATCTCCTTGTGAGAGTGTTGTAATTGTGAGTGTGTATAATCTCCTTGTGAGAGTGTGGTCGTGGAGGGAGTGCATAATCTCCTTGTGAGAGTGTGATTGCCTTGAGAGTGTATAATCTACTTGTGAGAGTGTAGTCATGGAGGGAGTGCATAATCTCCTCCTGAGAGTGTGGTTGTGGAGAGAGTGTATTATCTCCATGTGATAGTGTTGTCGTGGAGAGAGTTTACAGTCTCCTTGTGAAAGTTTGGTCGTGGAGAGTGTGTATAATCTCCTTCTGAGAGTATGGTCCTGGAGAGAGGGTATTATCTCCTTGTGAGAATGTGGTTGTGGAGAGAGTGTATAATCTGCTTTTGACATTGTGGTCGTGGAGAGAGTGTACAATCTCCTTCTGAGAGTGTGGTCTTGCACAGCGAGTATAATCTACTTGTGAGAGTGTAGTCGTTTAGAGAGTGTTTTATCTCCTTGTTACAGTGTGGTCGTGGAGAGAGTATATAATCTCCTTTAGACAGTGTGGTCGTGGAGACGGTGTATAATCTACTTGTGAGAGTGTGGTGATGGTGAAACTTTATAATCTCCTTGTGAGAGTGTGGTCCTGGAGAGAGGATATGATCTCCTTGTGAGAGTGTTGTAATTGTGGGAGTGTATTGTCTACTTGTGAGAGTGTGGTCGTGGATGGAGTGCATAATATCCTTGTGAGAGTGTGATTGCGGTGAGAGTGTATAATCTCCTTGTGAGAGTGTGGTCGTGGAGGGAAATGTGTAATCTCCTGGTGAGAGAGTGGTCGTGGAGAGAGAATATAATCTCTTTGTGAGAGTGTGGTCGTGGAGGGAGTTCATAATCTACTTGTGAGAGTGTGGTCGTGGAGAGAGTGTACAATCTCCTTTTGACATTGTGGTCGTGGAGAGAGTGTATAATCTCCTTCTGAGCGTGTGGTACTGGAGAGAGTGTATAATCTCCTTTGGGAGTTTGGTCGTGGAGAGAGTGTATAATCTCCTTGTGAGAGTGTGGTCCTGCAGTGAGTGTATATCTCCTGGTGAGAGTGTGGCCGTGGAGAGAGTGTATAATCTCCTTGTGAGAATGTGGTCATGGAGGGAGTGTATAATCTCCTTGTGGGAGTGTTGTCGTAGAGAGTGTGTATAGTCTACTTGTGAAAGCTTGGTCGTGGAGAGTGTGTATAATTTCCTTGTGCGAGTGTGGTCCTGGAGAGAGGGTATAATCTCCTTGTGAAAGAGAGTCCTAGGGAGAGTGCATAATCTCCATGTGAATGTCTGGTCGTGGAGAGAGTGTGTAATCTCCATCTGAGAGTGTGGTCGTGCAAAGAGTGTACAATCTCCTTCTGAGAATATGGTCCTGGAGAGCGTGTATAATCTCCTTCTGAAAGTGTGGTCGTGGAGAGCGTGTATAATCTCCTTGTGAGAGTTTGGTCATGGAGAGAGTGTGTAATCTCCTTGTGAATGTTTGGTCTTGGAGAGATCGTAAAATCTCCTTCTCAGAGTGTAGTCGTGAGAGTGTGTATAATCTCCTAGTGAGAGTGTGGTCGTGGAGAGAGTGTATAATATTTTTCTGAGAGTGTGGTGTTGGAGAGAGTGTATAATATCCTTGTGAACGTGTGCTCGTGAAGAGAGTGTATAATCTCCTCGTAAGAGTGTTGTCATGGAGAGAGTGTATAGTCTCCTTGTGAAAGCTTGGTCGTGGAGAGTGTGTATAATCTCCTTGTGAGAGAGTGGTCCTGCAGAGAGGGTATAATCTCCTTGTGAGAGTGTGGTCCTGGAGAGAGTGTATAATCTCCTTGTGAGAATGTGGTGATGGTGAGAGTGTTTAATCTCCTTGTAAGAGTGTGGTCATGGTTAGAGTGTATAATCACTTTTAGAGAGTTTGGTCGTGGAGACAGTGTATAATCTCCTTGATAGAGTGTGGATGTGGAGAGAGTGTATAATCTCCTTGTGAGAATGTGGTCATGGAGGGTGTGTATAATCTGCTTGTTAGAGTGTGGTCGTGGAGAGAGTGTCTAATCTGCTTGTGAAAATGTGGTCGTGGAGAGAGTGTATAATTTCCTTGTGACAGTATGGTCCTGGAGAGTTTGTTTAATTTCCTAGTGTGAGTATGGTCCTGGAGAGCGTATATAATTTTCTTTTGACAGTGTGGTCGTGGAGGGAGTGCATAATCTCCTTGTGAGAGTGTGATTGCCTTGAGAGTGTATAATCTACTTGTGAGAGTCTGGTCATGGAGGGAGTGCATAATCTCCTCCTGAGAGCGTGGTCGTGGAGAGAGTGTATAATCTCCATGTGATAGTGTTGTCGTGGAGAGAGTTTACAGTCTCCTTGTGAAAGTTTGGTCGTGGAGAGTGTGTATAATCTCCTTCTGAGAGTATGGTCCTGGAGAGAGGGTATAATCTCCTTGTGAGAATGTGGTTGTGGAGAGAGTGTATAATCTGCTTTTGACATTGTGGTCGTGGAGAGAGTGTACAATCTCCTTCTGAGAGTGTGGTCTTGCACAGCGAGTATAATCTACTTGTGAGAGTGTAGTCGTTTAGAGAGTGTTTTATCTCCTTGTGGCAGTGTGGTCGTGGAGAGAGTATATAATCTCCTTTAGACAGTGTGGTCGTGGAGACGGTGTATAATCTACTTGTGAGAGTGTGGTGATGGTGAAACTTTATAATCTCCTTGTGAGAGTGTGGTCCTGGAGAGAGGATATAATCTCCTTGTGAGAGTGTTGTAATTGTGGGAGTGTATTGTCTACTTGTGAGAGTGTGGTCGTGGATGGAGTGCATAATATCCTTGTGAGAGTGTGATTGCGGTGAGAGTGTATAATCTCCTTGTGAGAGTGTGGTCGTGGAGAGAGAATATAATCTCTTTGTGAGAGTGTGGTCGTGGAGGGAGTTCATAATCTACTTGTGAGAGTATAGTCGTTTAGAGTATGTTATATCTCCTTGTGACAGTGTGGTCGTGGAGAGAGTGTATAATTTCCTTTAGACTGTGTGGTCATGGAGACGGTGTATAATCTCCTTGTGAGAGTGTTGTCATACAGGGAGTGCATAATCTCCTTCTGAGAGTGTGGTCGTGTAGAGTGTGTATAATCTCGTTGTGAGAGTGTGGTCGTGGAGTGAATTCTGTAATCTCCTTGTGAGAGAGTGGTCGTGGAGAGAGAGTATAATCTATTGTGAATGTGCGGTCGTGGAGAGAGAGTGTAATCTACTTCTGAAAGTGTGGTTGTCGAGAGTATATATAATCTCCTTGTGAGATTGTGGTCGTGGACAGTGTGTGTAATCTCCTTGTGAATGTGTGGTCTTGGAGAGAGCGTATAATCAGCTTCTCAGAGTGTGGTCGTGGAGAGTGTGTATTATCTCCTTGTGAGTGTGGTTGTGGAAAGAGTGTATAATCTCTTTGTGAGAGTGTGGTTGTGCAGAGAGTTTATAATCTCCTTGGGAAAGTGTGGTCGTGGAGAGAGTGTATAATCTCTTTGTGATAGTGTTGTCACGGAGAGAGTGTATAATCTCCTTGTGAGAGTGTGGCCGTGAAGAGAGTGTATAATCTCCATGTGAATGTGTGGTTTAGAGAGAGTGTGTAAAATCCTTCTGAGAGTGTGGTCGTCGAGAGTGTATATAATCTCCTTGTGAGATTGTGGTCGTGGAGAGCGTGTGTAATCTCCTTGTGAGAGTGTGGTCGTGGAGAGAGTGTATAATCTCCATGTGAGATTGCTGTCGTGGAGAGCATGTATAATCTCCTTGTCACAGTAGGGTCGTTCAGAGAGTGTATGATCTAATTGTGAGAGTGTGGTTGTGGAGAAAGTGTATAATCTCCTTGTGAAAGTGTGGTTGTGGAGAGAGTGTATAATCTCCTTGTGAGAGTGTGATCCTAGAAAGAGTGAATAATCTCCTTGTGAGAGTATGGCCGTTAAGAGAGTGTATAATCTCCATGTGAATGTGCGGTCGTGGAGAGAGTGTGTAATCTACTTCTGAAAGTGTGGTCGTCGAGAGTATATATAATCTCCTTGTGAAATTGTGCTCGTGGAGAGCTTGTATAATTTCCTTGTGAATGTGTGGTCTTGGAGAGAGCGTATAGTCAGCTTCTCAGAGTGTGGTCGTGGAGAGTGTGTTTTATCTCCTTGTGAGAATGTGGTCATGGAGGGAGTGTATAATCCGTTTGTGAGAGTGTCGTCGTGGAGGGAGTGTGTAATCTGCTTCTGAGAGTGTGGTCCTGGAGAGAGTTATAATCCCCTTGTCAGAATGTGGTCGTGGAGGGAGTGTATTGTCTCCTTCTGAGAGTATGGTCCTGGAGAGCGTGTATAATCTCCTTTTGACATTGTGGTCGTGGAGAGAGTGTATAATCTACTTGTGTGAGTGTGGTCGTGGAGGGAATTGTGTAATCTCTTTGTGAGGGAGTGGTGGTGGAGAGAGAGCATAATCTCTTTGTGAGACTGTGGTCATGGAGGGAGTGCATAATCTCCTCCTGAGAGTGTGGTCGTGGAGAGTGTGTATAATCTCCTTGTGCAAGTGTGGTCGTGGAGAGAGTGTATAAGTTCCAGGTGAGAGTGCGCTCGAGGAGAGAGTGTATAATCTCCTTGTGAGAACGTGGTCGTGGAGGGAGTGTATAATCTGCTTGTGAGAGTGTCGTCGTGGAGGGAATTTATAATCTGCTTGTGAGAGTGTGGTTGTGGAGAGAGTGTATAATCTCCTTGTGAGAATGTGGTCATGGAGAGAGTGTATAATCCCCTTGTGAGAGTATGGCCCTGGAGAGCGTGTATAATCTCCTTTAGACAGTGTGGTCATGGAGAGAGTGTATGATCTCCCTGTGAGAGTGTGGTTATGGTGAGAGTGCATAATCTCCTTGTGAGAGTGTATTTGTGCAGAGAGTGTACAATCTCCTTCTGAGAGTGTGGTTGTGGAGAAAGTGTGTAATCTCCTTGTAAAAGTGTGGTCATGGATAGAGTGTATAGTCTCCTTCTGAGAGTGCTGTCGTGGAGAGTGTGTGTAATCTCCTTCTGAGAGTGTGGTCCTGGAGAGAGTGTATAATCTCCTTGTGAGAGTGTGGTCGTGCACAGCGTGTATAATCTACTTGTGAGAGTGTAGTGGGTTAGAGAGTGTTTTATCTCCTTGTGACAGTGTGGTCCTGGAGAGAGTGTAGAATCTCCTTTAGACAGTGTGGTCGTGGAGACGGTGTACAATCTCCTTGTGAGAATGTGGTGATGGTGAGAGTTTATAATCTCCTTGTGAGAGTGTGGTCGTGGTGAGAGTGTATAATCTCCTTGTGAGAGTGTGTCGTGGAGAGGGTGTTTAATCTCAATTCGACAGTGTGGTCGTGGAGACGATGTATAATCTCCTTGTGAGAGTGTGGTCCTGGAGAGAGGGTATAATCTCCTTGAGAGAGTGTTGTAATTGCGAGAGTGTATAATCTCCTTGTGAGAGTGTGGTCGTCGTGGGAGTGCATAATCTCCTTGTGAGAGTGTGATTGCGGTGAGAGTGTATAATCTCCTTTTGAGAGTGTGGTCGTGGAGGGAATTGTGTAATCTCCTTGTGAGAGAGTGGTTGTGGAGAGAGAGTATATTCTCTTTGTGAGAGTGTGGTCGTGGAGGGAGTTCATTATCTCCTTCTGAGAGTGTGGTCGTGGAGAGTGTGTATAATCTCCTTGTGAGAGTTTGGTCATGGAGAGAGTGTGTAATCTCCTTGTGAATGTTTGGTCTTGGAGAGATCGTAAAATCTCCTTCTGAGAGTGTAGTCGTGAGAGTGTGTATAATCTCCTAGTGAGAGTGTGGTCGTGGAGAGAGTGTATAATATTTTTCTGAGAGTGTGGTGGTGGAGAGAGTGTATAATATCCTTGTGAACGTGTGCTCGTGAAGAGAGTGTATAATCTCCTCGTAAGAGTGTTGTCGTGGAGAGAGTGTATAATCTCCGTGTAGGATTGTTGTCGTGGAGAGTGTGTATAGTCTACTTGTGAAAGCTTGGTCGTGGAGAGTGTGTATAATCTCCTTGTGAGAGTGTGGTCCTGGAGAGAGTGTATAATCTCCTTGTGAGAGTGTGGTGATGGTGAGAGTGTTTAATCTCCTTGTAAGAGTGTCGTCATGGTTAGAGTGTATAATCTCTTTTAGAGAGTTTGGTCGTGGCGACAGTGTATAATCTCCTTGATAGAGTGTGGACGTGGAGAGAGTGTATAATCTTGCGAGAATGTGGTCATGGAGGCTGTGTATAATCTGCTTGTTAGAGTGTGGTCGTGGAGAGAGTGTCTAATCTGCTTGTGAAAATGTGGTCGTGGAGAGAGTGTATAATTTCCTTGTGACAGTATGGTCCTGGAGAGTTTGTATAATTTCCTAGTGTGAGTATGGTCCTGGAGAGCGTATATAATTTCCTTTTGACAGTGTGGTCGTGGAGAGGGTGTATAATCTCCTTGTGAGAGTGTTGTAATTGTGAGTGTGTATAATCTCCTTGTGAGAGTGTGGTCGTGGAGGGAGTGCATAATCTCCTTGTGAGAGTGTGATTGCCTTGAGAGTGTATAATCTACTTGTGAGAGTGTAGTCATGGAGGGAGTGCATAATCTCCTCCTGAGAGTGTGGTCGTGGAGAGAGTGTATAATCTCCATGTGATAGTGTTGTCGTGGAGAGAGTTTACAGTCTCCTTGTGAAAGCTTGGTCGTGGAGAGTGTGTATAATCTCCTTCTGAGAGTATGGTCCTGGAGAGAGGGTATTATCTCCTTGTGAGAATGTGGTTGTGGAGAGAGTGTATAATCTGCTTTTGACATTGTGGTCGTGGAGAGAGTGTACAATCTCCTTCTGAGAGTGTGGTCTTGCACAGCGAGTATAATCTACTTGTGCGAGTGTAGTCGTTTTGAGAGTGTTTTATCTCCTTGTGACAGTGTGGTCGTGGAGAGAGTATATAATCTCATTTAGACAGTGTGGTCGTGGAGACGGTGTATAATCTACTTGTGAGAGTGTGGTGATGGTGAAACTTTATAATCTCCTTGTGAGAGTGTGGTCCTGGAGAGAGGATATAATCTCCTTGTGAGAGTGTTGTAATTGTGGGAGTGTATTGTCTACTTGTGAGAGTGTGGTCGTGGATGGAGTGCATAATATCCTTGTGAGAGTGTGATTGCGTTGAGAGTGTATAATCTCCTTGTGAGAGTGTGGTCGTGGAGGGAAATGAGTAATCTCCTGGTGAGAGAGTGGTCGTGGAGAGAGAATATAATCTCTTTGTGAGAGTGTGGTCGTGGAGGGAGTTCATAATCTACTTGTGAGAGTATAGTCGTTTAGAGTATGTTATATCTCCTTGTGACAGTGTGGTCGTGGAGAGAGTGTATAATCTCCTTTAGACAGTGTGGTCATGGAGACGGTGTATAATCTCCTTGTGAGAGTTTTGTCGTACAGGGAGTGCATAATCTCCTTGTGAGAGTGTGGTCGTGTAGAGTGTGTATAATCTCGTTGTGAGAGTGTGGTCGTGGAGTGAATTCTGTAATCTCCTTGTGAGAGAGTGGTCGTGGAGAGAGAGTATAATCTATTGTGAATGTGCGGTCGTGGAGAGAGAGTGTAATCTACTTCTGAAAGTGTGGTCGTCGAGAGTATATATAATCTCCTTGTGAGATTGTGGTCGTGGACTGTGTGTGTAATCTCCTTGTGAATGTGTGGTCTTGGAGAGAGCGTATAATCAGCTTCTCAGTGTGTGGTCGTGGAGAGTGTGTATTATCTCATTGTGAGTGTGGTTGTGGAAAGAGTGTATAATCTCTTTGTGAGAGTGTGGTTGTGCAGAGAGTGTATAATCTCCTTGGGAAAGTGTGGTCGTGGAGAGAGTGTATAATCTCTTTGTGATAGTGTTGTCATGGAGAGAGTGTACAGTCTCCTTGTGAAAGCTTGGTAGTGGAGAGTGTGTATAATCTCCTTCTGAGAGTGTGGTCCTGGAGAGAGGGTATAATCTCCTTGTGAGAGTGTGGCCGTGAAGAGAGTGTATAATCTCCATGTGAATGTGTGGTTTAGAGAGAGTGTGTAAAATCCTTCTGAGAATGTGGTCGTCGAGAGTGTATATAATCTCCTTGTGAGATTGTGGTCGTGGAGAGCGTGTGTAATCTCCTTGTGAGAGTGTGGTCGTGGAGAGAGTGTATAATCTCCATGTGAGATTGCTGTCATGGAGAGCATGTATAATCTCCTTGTCACGGTAGGGTCGTTCAGAGAGTGTATAATCTCATTGTGAGAGTGTGGTTGTGGAGAAAGTGTATAATCTCCTTGTGAAAGTGTGGTTGTGGAGAGAGTGTATAATCTCCTTGTGAGAGTGTGATCCTGGAAAGAGTGAATAATCTCCTTGTGAGAATGTGGCCGTTAAGAGAGTGTATAATCTCCATGTGAATGTGCGGTCGTGGAGAGTGTGTAATCTACTTCTGAAAGTGTGGTCGTCGAGAGTATATATAATCTCCTTGTGAGATTGTGCTCGTGGAGAGCTTGTATAATTTCCTTGTGAATGTGTGGTCTTGGAGAGAGCGTATAGTCAGCTTCTCAGAGTGTGGTCGTGGAGAGTGTGTTTTATCTCCTTGTGAGAATGTGGTCATGGAGGGAGTGTATAATCCGTTTGTGAGAGTGTCGTCGTGGAGGGAGTGTATAATCTGCTTCTGAGAGTGTGGTCCTGGAGAGAGTGTATAATCCCCTTGTGAGAATGTGGTCGTGGAGGGAGTGCATTGTCTCCTTCTGAGAGTATGGTCCTGGAGAGCGTGTATAATCTCCTTTTGACATTGTGGTCGTGGAGAGAGTGTATAATCTACTTGTGTGAGTGTGGTCATGGAGGGAATTGTGTAATCGCTTTGTGAGGGAGTGGTGGTGGAGAGAGAGCATAATCTCTTTGTGAGACTGTGGTCATGGAGGGAGTGCATAATCTCCTCCTGAGAGTGTGGTCGTGGAGAGTGTGTATAATCTCCTTGTGCAAGTGTGGTCGTGGCGAGAGTGTATAAGTTCCAGGTGAGAGTGCGCTCGAGGAGAGAGTGTATAATCTCCTTGTGAGAATGTGGTCGTAGAGGGAGTTTATAATCTGCTTGTGAGAGTGTCGTCGTGGAGGGAATGTATAATCTGCTTGTGAAAGTGTGGTTGTGGGGAGAGTGTATAATCTCCTTGTGAGAATGTGGTCATGGAGAGAGTGTATAATCCCCTTGTGAGAGTATGGCCCTGGAGAACCTGTATAATCTCCTTTAGACAGTGTGGTCATGGAGAGAGTGTATGATCTCCCTGTGAGAGTGTGGTTATGGTGAGAGTGCATAATCTCCTTGTGAGAGTGTATTTGTGCAGACAGTGTACAATCTCCTTCTGAGAATGTGGTCGTGGAGACTGTGCATAAACTCCTTGTGAGAGTGTGGTCGTGGAGAGAGTGTAAAATCTCATTCTGAGAGTGTGGTTGTGGAGAAAGTGTGTAATCTCCTTGTAAAAGTGTGGTCATGGATAGAGTGTATAGTCTCCTTCTGAGAGTGCTGTCGTGGAGAGTGTGTGTGATCTCCTTGTGAGAGTGTGGTCGTGCACAGCGTGTATAATCTACTTGTGAGAGTGTAGTGGGTTAGAGAGTGTTTTATCTCCTTGTGACAGTGTGGTCCTGGAGAGAGTGTATAATCTACTTTAGAAAGTGTGGTCGTGGAGACGGTGTACAATCTCCTTGTGAGAATGTGGTGATGGTGAGAGTTTATAATCTCCTTGTGAGAGTGTGGTCGTGGTGAGAGTGTATAATCTCCTTGTGAGAGTGTGTCGTGGAGAGGGTGTTTAATCTCAATTCGACAATGTGGTCGTGGAGACGATGTATAATCTCCTTGTGAGAGTGTGGTCCTGGAGAGAGGGTATAATCTCCTTGAGAGAGTGTTGTAATTGCGAGAGTGTATAATCTCCTTGTGAGAGTGTGGTCGTCGTGGGAGTGCATAATCTCCTTGTGAGAGTGTGATTGCGGTGAGAGTGTATAATCTCCTTTTGAGAGTGTGGTCGTGGAGGGAATTGTGTAATCTCCTTGTGAGAGAGTGGTCGTGGAGAGAGAGTATAATCTCTTTGTGAGAGTGTTGTCGTGGAGGGAGTTCATTATCTCCTTCTGAGAGTGTGGTCATGGAGACAGTGTGTAATCTCTTCAGAGAGTGATGTCGTCGAGAGTGTATATAATCTCCTTGTGAGATTGTGGTTGTGGAGAAAGTGTATAAACTCCTTGTGAAAGTGTGGTTGTGGAGAGCGTGTATAATCTCCTTCTCAGAGTGTGGTCCTGGAGAGAGTGAATAATCTCCTTGTGAGAGTGTGGCCGTGAAGAGAGTGTATAATCTCCATGTGAATGTGCGGTCGTGGAGAGAGTGTGTAATCTACTTCTGAAAGTGTGGTCGTGGAGAGAGTTTAAAATCTTCTTGTGAGATTACTGTCGTGGAGAGCATGTATAATCTCCTTGTCACAGTAGGGTCATGGAGAGGGTGTATAATCTCCTTGTGACAATGTGTTCGTGCACGGAATGTATATTCCGCTTGTGAGACTGTGGTCATGGAGAGAGTGTGTAATCTCCTTCTGAAAATGTGGTCGTGGAGAGAGTGTATAATCTCCTTGTGACAGTATGGTTCTGGAGAACGTATATAATCTCCTTTAGACTGTGTGGTCGTGGAGAGGGTGTATACTCTACTTGTGAGAGTGTGGTCGTGGAAGGAATTGTGTAATCTCTTTGTGAGAGAGTGGTCGTGGAGAGAGAGTATAATCTCTTTCTGAGACTGTGGTCGTAGAGGGAGTGCATAATCTCCTCCTGAGAGTGTGGTCGTCGAGAGTGTGTATAATCTCCTTGTGACAGATTGGCCATGGAGAATGAGTTTAATCTAATTGTTAGAGTGTGGTTGTGGAGAAAGTGTATAATCTCGTTGTGAAAGTGTGGTCGTGGAGAGAGTGTATAATCTCCTTGTGAGAGTGTGGTCCTGGAGAGAGTGAATAATCTCCTTGTGAGAGTGTGGCCGTGAAGAGAGTGTATAATCTCCATGTGAATGTGCGGTCCTGGAGAGAGTGTGTAATCTAATTCTGAAAGTGTGGTCGTCGAGAGTATATATAATCTCCTTGTGAGATTTTGGTCGTGGAGAGCGTGTATAATCTCCTTGTGAAAGTGTGGTCTTGGAGAGAGCATATAATCAGCTTCTCAGAGTGTGGTCGTGGAGAGTGTGTATTTTCGCCTTGTGAGTGTGGTTGTGGAAAGAGTGTATAATCTCCTTGGGAAAGTGTGGTTGTGGAGAGAGTGTATAATCTCCTTGTGATAGTGTTGTCGTGGAGAGAGTGTACAGTCTCCTTGTGAAAGCATGGTTGTGGAGAGTGTGTATAATCTCCTTCTGAGAGTGTGGTCCTGTCCAGAGGGTATAATCTCCATGTGAGAGTGTGGCCGTGAAGAGAGTGTATAATCTCCTTGTGAATGTGTGGTTTAGAGAGAGTGTGTAAAATCCTTCTGAGAGTGTGGTCGTCGAGAGTGTATATTATCTCCTTGTGAGATTGTGGTCGTGGAGAGCATGTATAATCTCCTTGTGAGAGTGGGGTCGAAGAGTTAGTGTATAATCTCCTTGTGAGAATGTGGTCGTGGAGGGAGTGTATAATCTCCTTGTGAGAGTGTATTTGTGCAGAGAGTGTACAATCTCCTTCTGAGAGTGTGGTCGTGGAGACTGTGCATAAACTCCTTGTGAGAGTGTGGTCGTGGAGAGAGTGTGTAATCTCATTCTGAGAGTGTGGTTGTGGAGAAAGTGTGTAATCTCCTTGTAAAAGTGTGGTCGTGGATAGAGTGTATAGTCTCCTTCTGAGAGTGCTGTCGTGGAGAGTGTGTGTAATCTCCTTCTGAGAGTGTGGTCCTGGAGAGAGTGTATAATCTCCTTGTGAGAGTGTGGTCGTGCACAGCGTGTATAATCTACTTGTGAGAGTGTAGTCGGTTAGAGAGTGTTTTATCTCCTTGTGACAGTGTGGTCGTGGAGAGAGTGTGTACTCTACTTGTGAGAGTGTGGTCGTGGAAGGAATTGTGTAATCTCTTTGTGAGAGTGTGGTCGTGGAGAGAGAGTATAATCTCTTTCTGAGACTGTGGTCGTAGAGGGAGTGCATAATCTCCTCCTGAGAGTGTGGTCGTCGAGAGTGTGTATAATCTCCTTGTGACAGATTGGCCATGGAGAATGAGTTTAATCTAATTGTTAGAGTGTGGTTGTGGAGAAAGTGTATAATCTCCTTGTGAATGTGTGGTCGTGGATAGAGTGTATAATCTCCTTGTGAGAGTGTGGTCCTGGAGAGAGTGAATAATCTCCTTGTGAGAGTGTGGCCGTGAAGAGAGTGTATAATCTCCATGTGAATGTGCGGTCATGGAGAGAGTGTGTAATCTAATTCTGAAAGTGTGGTCGTCGAGAGTATATATAATCTCCTTGTGAGATTTTGGTCGTGGAGAGCGTGTATAATCTCCTTGTGAATGTGTGGTCTTGGAGAGAGCATATAATCAGCTTCTCAGAGTGTGGTCGTGGAGAGTGTGTATTTTCGCCTTGTGAATGTGGTTGTGGAAAGAGTGTATAATCTCTTTGTGAGAGTGTGGTTGTGGAGAGAGTGTATAATCTCCTTGGGAAAGTGTGGTTGTGGAGAGAGTGTATAATCTCCTTGTGATAGTGTTGTCGTGGAGAGAGTGTACAGTCCCCTTGTGAAAGCTTGGTTGTGGAGAGTGTGTATAATCTCCTTCTGAGAGTGTGGTCCTGGCCAGAGGGTATAATCTCCTTGTGAGAATGTGGCCATGAAGAGAGTGTATAATCTCCTTGTGAATGTGTGGTTTAGAGAGAGTGTGTAAAATCCTTCTGAGAGTGTGGTCGTCGAGAGTGTATATTATCTCCTTGTGAGATTGTGGTCGTGGAGAGCATGTATAATCTCCTTGTGAGAGTGGGGTCGATGAGTTAGTGTATAATCTCCTTGTGAGAATGTGGTCGTGGAGGGAGTGTATAATCTCCTTGTGAGAGTGTATTTGTGCAGAGAGTGTACAATCTCCTTCTGAGAGTGTGGTCGTGGAGACTGTGCATAAACTCCTTGTGAGAGTGTGGTCGTGGAGAGAGTGTATAGTCTCCTTCTGAGAGTGCTGTCGTGGAGAGTGTGTGTAATCTCCTTCTGAGAGTGTGGTCCTGGAGAGAGTGTATAATCTCCTTGTGAGAGTGTGGTCGTGCACAGCGTGTATAATCTACTTGTGAGAGTGTAGTCGGTTAGAGAGTGTTTTATCTCCTTGTGACAGTGTGGTCATGGAGAGAGTGTATAATCTCCTTTAGACAGTGTGGTCGTGGAGACGGTGTACAATCTCCTCGTGAGAGTGTGGTCGTGGTGAGAGTGTATAATCTCCTTGTGAGAGTGTGGTCGTGGAAGGAATTGTGTAATCTCTTTGTGAGAGAGTGGTCGTGGAGAGAGAGTATAATCTCTTTCTGAGACTGTGGTCGTAGAGGGAGTGCATAATCTCCTCCTGAGAGTGTGGTCGTCGAGAGTGTGTATAATCTCCTTGTGACAGATTGGCCATGGAGAATGAGTTTAATCTAATTGTTAGAGTGTGGTTGTGGAGAAAGTGTATAATCTCGTTGTGAAAGTGTGGTCGTGGAGAGAGTGTATAATCTCCTTGTGAGAGTGTGGTCCTGGAGAGAGTGAATAATCTCCTTGTGAGAGTGTGGCCGTGAAGAGAGTGTATAATCTCCATGTGAATGTGCGGTCCTGGAGAGAGTGTGTAATCTAATTCTGAAAGTGTGGTCGTCGAGAGTATATATAATCTCCTTGTGAGATTTTGGTCGTGGAGAGCGTGTATAATCTCCTTGTGAAAGTGTGGTCTTGGAGAGAGCATATAATCAGCTTCTCAGAGTGTGGTCGTGGAGAGTGTGTATTTTCGCCTTGTGAGTGTGGTTGTGGAAAGAGTGTATAATCTCCTTGGGAAAGTGTGGTTGTGGAGAGAGTGTATAATCTCCTTGTGATAGTGTTGTCGTGGAGAGAGTGTACAGTCTCCTTGTGAAAGCATGGTTGTGGAGAGTGTGTATAATCTCCTTCTGAGAGTGTGGTCCTGTCCAGAGGGTATAATCTCCATGTGAGAGTGTGGCCGTGAAGAGAGTGTATAATCTCCTTGTGAATGTGTGGTTTAGAGAGAGTGTGTAAAATCCTTCTGAGAGTGTGGTCGTCGAGAGTGTATATTATCTCCTTGTGAGATTGTGGTCGTGGAGAGCATGTATAATCTCCTTGTGAGAGTGGGGTCGAAGAGTTAGTGTATAATCTCCTTGTGAGAATGTGGTCGTGGAGGGAGTGTATAATCTCCTTGTGAGAGTGTATTTGTGCAGAGAGTGTACAATCTCCTTCTGAGAGTGCTGGTCGTGGAGACTGTGCATAAACTCCTTGTGAGAGTGTGGTCGTGGAGAGAGTGTGTAATCTCATTCTGAGAGTGTGGTTGTGGAGAAAGTGTGTAATCTCCTTGTAAAAGTGTGGTCGTGGATAGAGTGTATAGTCTCCTTCTGAGAGTGCTGTCGTGGAGAGTGTGTGTAATCTCCTTCTGAGAGTGTGGTCCTGGAGAGAGTGTATAATCTCCTTGTGAGAGTGTGGTCGTGCACAGCGTGTATAATCTACTTGTGAGAGTGTAGTCGGTTAGAGAGTGTTTTATCTCCTTGTGACAGTGTGGTCGTGGAGAGAGTGTGTACTCTACTTGTGAGAGTGTGGTCGTGGAAGGAATTGTGTAATCTCTTTGTGAGAGTGTGGTCGTGGAGAGAGAGTATAATCTCTTTCTGAGACTGTGGTCGTAGAGGGAGTGCATAATCTCCTCCTGAGAGTGTGGTCGTCGAGAGTGTGTATAATCTCCTTGTGACAGATTGGCCATGGAGAATGAGTTTAATCTAATTGTTAGAGTGTGGTTGTGGAGAAAGTGTATAATCTCCTTGTGAATGTGTGGTCGTGGATAGAGTGTATAATCTACTTGTGAGAGTGTGGTCCTGGAGAGAGTGAATAATCTCCTTGTGAGAGTGTGGCCGTGAAGAGAGTGTATAATCTCCATGTGAATGTGCGGTCATGGAGAGAGTGTGTAATCTAATTCTGAAAGTGTGGTCGTCGAGAGTATATATAATCTCCTTGTGAGATTTTGGTCGTGGAGAGCGTGTATAATCTCCTTGTGAATGTGTGGTCTTGGAGAGAGCATATAATCAGCTTCTCAGAGTGTGGTCGTGGAGAGTGTGTATTTTCGCCTTGTGAGTGTGGTTGTGGAAAGAGTGTATAATCTCTTTGTGAGAGTGTGGTTGTGGAGAGAGTGTATAATCTCCTTGGGAAAGTGTGGTTGTGGAGAGAGTGTATAATCTCCTTGTGATAGTGTTGTCGTGGAGAGAGTGTACAGTCCCCTTGTGAAAGCTTGGTTGTGGAGAGTGTGTATAATCTCCTTCTGAGAGTGTGGTCCTGGCCAGAGGGTATAATCTCCTTGTGAGAATGTGGCCATGAAGAGAGTGTATAATCTCCTTGTGAATGTGTGGTTTAGAGAGAGTGTGTAAAATCCTTCTGAGAGTGTGGTCGTCGAGAGTGTATATTATCTCCTTGTGAGATTGTGGTCGTGGAGAGCATGTATAATCTCCTTGTGAGAGTGGGGTCGATGAGTTAGTGTATAATCTCCTTGTGAGAATGTGGTCGTGGAGGGAGTGTATAATCTCCTTGTGAGAGTGTATTTGTGCAGAGAGTGTACAATCTCCTTCTGAGAGTGTGGTCGTGGAGACTGTGCATAAACTCCTTGTGAGAGTGTGCGTTGTGGAGAGAGTGTATAGTCTCCTTCTGAGAGTGCTGTCGTGGAGAGTGTGTGTAATCTCCTTCTGAGAGTGTGGTCCTGGAGAGAGTGTATAATCTCCTTGTGAGAGTGTGGTCGTGCACAGCGTGTATAATCTACTTGTGAGAGTGTAGTCGGTTAGAGAGTGTTTTATCTCCTTGTGACAGTGTGGTCATGGAGAGAGTGTATAATCTCCTTTAGACAGTGTGGTCGTGGAGACGGTGTACAATCTCCTCGTGAGAGTGTGGTCGTGGTGAGAGTGTATAATCTCCTTGTGAGAGTGTGTCGTGGAGAGGGTGTTTAATCTCAATTCGACAGTGTGGTCGTGGAGACGATGTATAATCTCCTTGGGAGAGTGTGGTCCTGGAGAGAGGGTATAATCTCCTTGTGAGAGTGTGGTCCTGGAGAGAGTGAATAATCTCCTTGTGAGAGTGTGGCCGTGAAGAGAGTGTATAATCTCCATGTGAATGTGCGGTCATGGAGAGAGTGTGTAATCTAATTCTGAAAGTGTGGTCGTCGAGAGTATATATAATCTCCTTGTGAGATTTTGGTCGTGGAGAGCGTGTATAATCTCCTTGTGAATGTGTGGTTTAGAGAGTGTGTAAAATCCTTCTGAGAGTGTGGTCGTCGAGAGTGTATATTATCTCATTGTGAGATTGTGGTCGTGGAGAGCATGTATAATCTCCTTGTGAGAGTGGGGTCGATGAGTTAGTGTATAATTTCCTTGTGAGAATGTGGTCGTGGAGGGAGTGTATATCTCCTTGTGAGAGTGTATTTGTGCAGAGAGTGTACAATCTCCTTCTGAAAGTGTGGTCGTGGAGACTGTGCATAAACTCCTTGTGAGAGTGTGGTCGTGGAGAGAGTGTATAGTCTCCTTCTGAGAGTGCTGTCGTGGAGAGTGTGTGTAATCTCCTTCTGAGAGTGTGGTCCTGGAGAGAGTGTATAATCTCCTTGTGAGAGTGTGGTCGTGCACAGCGTGTATAATCTACTTGTGAGAGTGTAGTCGGTTAGAGAGTGTTTTATCTCCTTGTGACAGTGTGGTCATGGAGAGAGTGTATAATCTCCTTTAGACAGTGTGGTCGTGGAGACGGTGTACAATCTCCTCGTGAGAGTGTGGTCGTGGTGAGAGTGTATAATCTCCTTGTGAGAGTGTGTCGTGGAGAGGGTGTTTAATCTCAATTCGACAGTGTGGTCGTGGAGACGATGTATAATCTCCTTGTGAGAGTGTGGTCCTGGAGAGAGGGTATAATCTCCTTGAGAGAGTGTTGTAATTGCGAGAGTGTATAATCTCCTTGTGAGAGTGTGGTCGTCGTGGGAGTGCATAATCTCCTTGTGAGAGTGTGATTGCGGTGAGAGTGTATAATCTCCTTTTGAGAGTGTGGGTCGTGGAGGGAATTGTGTAATCTCCTTGTGAGAGAGTTGTCGTGGAGAGAGAGTATAATCTCTTTGTGAGAGTGTGGTCGTGGAGGGAGTTCATTATCTCCTTCTGAGAGTGTGGTCGTGGAGACTGTGCTATAATCTCCTTGTTAGAGTGTGGTCCTGGAGAGAGTGTATAATCTCTTTGTGAGAGTGTGGTTGTGGAGAGAGTGTATAATCTCCTTGTAAAAGTGTAGATGTGGAGAGAGTGTATAATCTCTTTGTGAGAGTGTTGTCGTGGAGAGAGTGTATAGTCTCCTTGTGAGAGTGTGGTTGTGCGGAGAGTGCATAAACTCCTAGTGAGAGTGTGGTCATGGAGACAGTGTGTAATCTCTTCTGAGAGTGATGTCGTCGAGAGTGTATATAATCTCCTTGTGAGATTGTGGTTGTGGAGAAAGTGTATAAACTCCTTGTGAAAGTGTGGTCGTGGAGAGCGTGTATAATCTCCTTGTCAGAGTGTGGTCCTGGAGAGAGTGAATAATCTCCTTGTGAGAGTGTGGCCGTGAAGAGAGTGTATAATCTCCATGTGAATGTGCGGTCGTGGAGAGAGTGTGTAATCTACTTCGAAAGATGTGGTCATGGAGAGAGTGTAAAATCTTCTTGTGAGATTACTGTCGTGGAGAGCGTTGTATAATCTCCTTGTCACAGTGGGGTCATGGAGAGGGTTGTATAATCTCATTGTGACAATGTGTTCGTGCAGGGATGTATATTCTGCTTGTGAGACTGTGGTCATGGAGAGAGTGTGTAATCTCCTTCTGAAAATGTGGTTGTGGAGAGAGTGTATAATCTCCTTGTGACAGTATGGTTCTGAGAACGTGTATAATCTTCTTTTGACTGTGTGGTCGTGGAGAGTGTGTATACTCTACTTGTGAGAGTGTGGTCGTGGAAGGAATTGTGTAATCTCTTTGTGAGGGAGTGGTCGTGGAGAGAGAGTATAATCTCTTTCTGAGACTGTGGTCGTAGAGGGAGTACATAATCTCCTCCTGAGAGTGTGTCGTCGAGAGTGTGTATAATCTCCTTGTGACAGATTGGCCATGGAGAATGAGTTTAATCTAATTGTTAGAGTGTGGTTGTGGAGAAAGTGTATAATCTCATTGTGAAAGTGTGGTCGTGGAGAGAGTGTATAATCTCCTGTGAGAGTGTGGTCCTGAGAGAGTTGAATAATCTCCTTGTGAGAGTGTGGCCGTGAAGAGAGTGTATAATCTCCATGTGAATGTGCGGTCATGGAGAGAGTGTGTAAATCTACTTCTGAAAGTGTGGTCGTCGAGAGTATATATAATCTCCTTGTGAGATTGTGGTCGTGGAGAGCATGTATAATCTCCTTGTGAGAGTGGGGTCGATGAGTTAGTGTATAATCTCTGTGAGAATGTGGTCATGGAGGGAGTGTATAATCTCCTTGTGAGAGTGTGGTCCTGGAGAAAGTGGATAATCTCCTTGTGAGAGTGTGGCCGTTAAGAGAGTGTATAATCTCCATGTGAATGTGCGGTCGTGGAGAGAGTGTGTAATCTACTTCTGAAAGTGTGGTCGTCGAGAGTATATATAATCTCCTTGTGAGATTGTGGTCGTGGAGAGCGTGTATAATCTCCTTGTGAATGTGTGGTCTTGGAGAGAGCGTATAATCAGCTTCTCAGAGTGTGATCGTGGAGAGTGTGTATTATCTCCTTGTGAGAGTGTGGTCGTGGAGAGAGTGTATAATCTCTTTGTGAGAGTGTGCTTGTGGAGAGAGTGTATAATCTCCTTGGGAAAGTGTGGTCGTGGAGAGAGTGTAGAGTCTCGTTGTGAAAGCTTGGTCATGGAGAGAGTGTATAATCTCCTTGTGAGAGTGTGGTCCTGAAGAGAGGGTATAATCTCCTTGTGAGAGTGTGGTCCTTGAGACAGTGTATAATCTCCTTATGAGAGTGTTGCCGTGGAGAGAGTGCATAACCTCCAGGTGAATGTGTGGTCGTGGAGAGAGTGTGTAATCTCCATGTGAGAGTGTGGTCGTGGAAAGAGTGTATATTCTCCTTGTGTGAGTATGGTCCTGGAGAGCGTATATAATCTCCTTTTGGCAGTGTGGTCGTGGAGAGGGTGTATAATCTCCTTGTGAGAGTGTGGTCGTGTAGGGAGTGAATAATCTCCTTGTGAGAGTGTGGCCGTGAAGAGAGTGTATAATCTCCATGTGAATGTGCGGTCGTAGAGAGAGTGTGTAATCTACTTCTGAAAGTGTGGTCGTCGAGAGTATATATAATCTCCTTGTGAGATTGTGCTCGTGGACAGCGTGTGTAATCTCCTTGTGAATGTGTGGTCTTCGAGAGAGCGTATAATCAGCTTCTCAGAGTGTGGTCGGGGAGAGTGTGTATTATCTCCTTGTGAGTGTGGTTGTGGAAAGAGTGTATAATGTCTTTGTGAGAGTGTGGTTGTGGAGAGAGTGTATAATCTCCTTGGGAATGTGTGGTCGTGGAGAGAATGTATAATCTCTTTGTGATAGTGTTGTCGTGGAGAGAGTGTACAGTCTCCTTGTGAAAGCTTGGTAGTGGAGAGTGTGTATAATCTCCTTCTGAGAGTGTGGTCCTGGAGAGAGGGTATAATCTCCTTGTGAGAGTGTGTCGTGGAGAGGGTGTTTAATCTCAATTCGACAGTGTGGTCGTGGAGACGATGTATAATCTCCTTGTGAGAGTGTGGTCCTGGAGAGAGTGTATAATCTCCTTGAGAGAGTGTTGTAATTGCGAGAGTGTATAATCTCCTTGTGAGAGTGTGGTCGTCGTGGGAGTGCATAATCTCCTTGTGAGCGTGTGATTGCGGTGAGAGTGTATAATCTCCTTTTGAGAGTGTGGTCGTGGAGGGAATTGTGTAATCTCCTTGTGAGAGAGTGGTCGTGGAGAGAGAGTATAATCTCTTTGTGAGTGTGTGGTCGTGGAGGGAGTTCATTATCTCCTTCTGAGAGTGTGGTCGTGGAGACTGTGTATAATCTCCTTGTGAGAGTGTGGTCCTGGAGAGAGTGTATAATCTCTTTGTGAGAGTGTGGTTGTGGAGAGAGTGTATAATCTCCTTGTAAAAGTGTAGACGTGGACAGAGTGTATAATCTCTTTGTGAGAGTGTTGTCGTGGAGAGAGTGTATAGTCTCCTTGTGAGAGTGTGGTTGTGCGGAGAGTGCATAAACTCCTAGTGAGAGTGTGGTCATGGAGACAGTGTGTAATCTCTTCTGAGAGTGATGTCGTCGAGAGTGTATATAATCTCCTTGTGAGATTGTGGTTGTGGAGAAAGTGTATAAACTCCTTGTGAAAGTGTGGTCGTGGAGAGCGTGTATAATCTCCTTGTCAGAGTGTGGTCCTGGAGAGAGTGAATAATCTCCTTGTGAGAGTGTGGCCGTGAAGAGAGTGTATAATCTCCATGTGAATGTGCGGTCGTGGAGAGAGTGTGTAATCTACTTCTGAAAGTGTGGTCGTGGAGAGAGTGTAAAATCTTCTTGTGAGATTACTGTCGTGGAGAGCATGTATAATCTCCTTGTCACAGTGGGGTCATGGAGAGGGTGTATAATCTCCTTGTGACAATGTGTTCGTGCAGGGAATGTATATTCTGCTTGTGAGACTGTGGTCATGGAGAGAGTGTGTAATCTCCTTCTGAAAATGTGGTCGTGGAGAGAGTGTATAATCTCCTTGTGACAGTATGGTTCTGGAGAACGTGTATAATCTTCTTTTGACTGTGTGGTCGTGGAGAGGGTGTATACTCTACTTGTGAGAGTGTGGTCGTGGAAGGAATTGTGTAATCTCTTTGTGAGAGAGTGGTCGTGGAGAGAGAGTATAATCTCTTTCTGAGACTGTGGTCGTAGAGGGAGTGCATAATCTCCTCCTGAGAGTGTGGTCGTCGAGAGTATGTATAATCTCCTTGTGACAGATTGGCCATGGAGAATGAGTTTAATCTAATTGTTAGAGTGTGGTTGTGGAGAAAGTGTATAATCTCGTTGTGAAAGTGTGGTCGTGGAGAGCGTGTATAATCTCCTTGTCAGAGTGTGGTCCTGGAGAGAGTGAATAATCTCCTTGTGAGAGTGTGGCCGTGAAGAGAGTGTATAATCTCCATGTGAATGTGCGGTCGTGGAGAGAGTGTGTAATCTACTTCTGAAAGTGTGGTCGTCGAGAGTATATATAATCTCCTTGTGAGATTGTGGTCGTGGAGAGCATGTATAATCTCCTTGTGAGAGTGGGGTCGATGAGTTAGTGTATAATCTCTGTGAGAATGTGGTCATGGAGGGAGTGTATAATCTCCTTGTGAGAGTGTGGTCCTGGAGAAAGTGGATAATCTCCTTGTGAGAGTGTGGCCGTTAAGAGAGTGTATAATCTCCATGTGAATGTGCGGTCGTGGAGAGAGTGTGTAATCTACTTCTGAAAGTGTGGTCGTCGAGAGTATATATAATCTCCTTGTGAGATTGTGGTCGTGGAGAGCGTGTATAATCTCCTTGTGAATGTGTGGTCTTGGAGAGAGCGTATAATCAGCTTCTCAGAGTGTGATCGTGGAGAGTGTGTATTATCTCCTTGTGAGAGTGTGGTCGTGGAGAGAGTGTATAATCTCTTTGTGAGAGTGTGCTTGTGGAGAGAGTGTATAATCTCCTTGGGAAAGTGTGGTCGTGGAGAGAGTGTAGAGTCTCGTTGTGAAAGCTTGGTCATGGAGAGAGTGTATAATCTCCTTGTGAGAGTGTGGTCCTGAAGAGAGGGTATAATCTCCTTGTGAGAGTGTGGTCCTTGAGACAGTGTATAATCTCCTTATGAGAGTGTTGCCGTGGAGAGAGTGCATAACCTCCAGGTGAATGTGTGGTCGTGGAGAGAGTGTGTAATCTCCATGTGAGAGTGTGGTCGTGGAAAGAGTGTATATTCTCCTTGTGTGAGTATGGTCCTGGAGAGCGTATATAATCTCCTTTTGGCAGTGTGGTCGTGGAGAGGGTGTATAATCTCCTTGTGAGAGTGTGGTCGTGTAGGGAGTGAATAATCTCCTTGTGAGAGTGTGGCCGTGAAGAGAGTGTATAATCTCCATGTGAATGTGCGGTCGTAGAGAGAGTGTGTAATCTACTTCTGAAAGTGTGGTCGTCGAGAGTATATATAATCTCCTTGTGAGATTGTGCTCGTGGACAGCGTGTGTAATCTCCTTGTGAATGTGTGGTCTTCGAGAGAGCGTATAATCAGCTTCTCAGAGTGTGGTCGGGGAGAGTGTGTATTATCTCCTTGTGAGTGTGGTTGTGGAAAGAGTGTATAATGTCTTTGTGAGAGTGTGGTTGTGGAGAGAGTGTATAATCTCCTTGGGAAAGTGTGGTCGTGGAGAGAATGTATAATCTCTTTGTGATAGTGTTGTCGTGGAGAGAGTGTACAGTCTCCTTGTGAAAGTTTGGTAGTGGAGAGTGTGTATAATCTCCTTCTGAGAGTGTGGTCCTGGAGAGAGGGTATAATCTCCTTGTGAGAGTGTGTCGTGGAGAGGGTGTTTAATCTCAATTCGACAGTGTGGTCGTGGAGACGATGTATAATCTCCTTGTGAGAGTGTGGTCCTGGAGAGAGTGTATAATCTCCTTGAGAGAGTGTTGTAATTGCGAGAGTGTATAATCTCCTTGTGAGAGTGTGGTCGTCGTGGGAGTGCATAATCTCCTTGTGAGCGTGTGATTGCGGTGAGAGTGTATAATCTCCTTTTGAGAGTGTGGTCGTGGAGGGAATTGTGTAATCTCCTTGTGAGAGAGTGGTCGTGGAGAGAGAGTATAATCTCTTTGTGAGTGTGTGGTCGTGGAGGGAGTTCATTATCTCCTTCTGAGAGTGTGGTCGTGGAGACTGTGTATAATCTCCTTGTGAGAGTGTGGTCCTGGAGAGAGTGTATAATCTCTTTGTGAGAGTGTGGTTGTGGAGAGAGTGTATAATCTCCTTGTAAAAGTGTAGACGTGGACAGAGTGTATAATCTCTTTGTGAGAGTGTTGTCGTGGAGAGAGTGTATAGTCTCCTTGTGAGAGTGTGGTTGTGCGGAGAGTGCATAAACTCCTAGTGAGAGTGTGGTCATGGAGACAGTGTGTAATCTCTTCTGAGAGTGATGTCGTCGAGAGTGTATATAATCTCCTTGTGAGATTGTGGTTGTGGAGAAAGTGTATAAACTCCTTGTGAAAGTGTGGTCGTGGAGAGCGTGTATAATCTCCTTGTCAGAGTGTGGTCCTGGAGAGAGTGAATAATCTCCTTGTGAGAGTGTGGCCGTGAAGAGAGTGTATAATCTCCATGTGAATGTGCGGTCGTGGAGAGAGTGTGTAATCTACTTCTGAAAGTGTGGTCGTGGAGAGAGTGTAAAATCTTCTTGTGAGATTACTGTCGTGGAGAGCATGTATAATCTCCTTGTCACAGTGGGGTCATGGAGAGGGTGTATAATCTCCTTGTGACAATGTGTTCGTGCAGGGAATGTATATTCTGCTTGTGAGACTGTGGTCATGGAGAGAGTGTGTAATCTCCTTCTGAAAATGTGGTTGTGGAGAGAGTGTATAATCTCCTTGTGACAGTATGGTTCTGGAGAACGTGTATAATCTTCTTTTGACTGTGTGGTCGTGGAGAGGGTGTATACTCTACTTGTGAGAGTGTGGTCGTGGAAGGAATTGTGTAATCTCTTTGTGAGAGAGTGGTCGTGGAGAGAGAGTATAATCTCTTTCTGAGACTGTGGTCGTAGAGGGAGTGCATAATCTCCTCCTGAGAGTGTGGTCGTCGAGAGTATGTATAATCTCCTTGTGACAGATTGGCCATGGAGAATGAGTTTAATCTAATTGTTAGAGTGTGGTTGTGGAGAAAGTGTATAATCTCGTTGTGAAAGTGTGGTCGTGGAGAGCGTGTATAATCTCCTTGTCAGAGTGTGGTCCTGGAGAGAGTGAATAATCTCCTTGTGAGAGTGTGGCCGTGAAGAGAGTGTATAATCTCCATGTGAATGTGCGGTCGTGGAGAGAGTGTGTAATCTACTTCTGAAAGTGTGGTCGTCGAGAGTATATATAATCTCCTTGTGAGATTGTGGTCGTGGAGAGCATGTATAATCTCCTTGTGAGAGTGGGGTCGATGAGTTAGTGTATAATCTCCTTGTGAGAATGTGGTCGTGGAGGGAGTGTATAATCTCCTTGTGAGAGTGTGGTCCTGGAGAAAGTGGATAATCTCCTTGTGAGAGTGTGGCCGTTAAGAGAGTGTATAATCTCCATGTGAATATGCGGTCGTGGAGAGAGCGTATAATCAGCTTCTCAGAGTGTGGTCGTGGAGAGTGTGTATTATCTCCTTGGGAAAGTGTGGTCGTGGAGAGAGTGTCGAGTCTCGTTGTGAAAGCTTGGTCCTGGAGAGAGTGTATAATCTCCTTGTGAGAGTGTGGTCCTGAAGAGAGGGTATAATCTCCTTGTGAGTGTGTGGTCCTTGAGACAGTGTATAATCTCCTTATGAGAGTGTGGCCGTGGAGAGAGTGCATAACCTCCAGGTGAATGTGTATTCGTGGAGAGAGTGTATAATCTCCTTGTGAGAGTGTGGTCGTGTGGGGAGTGCATAATCTCCTTGTGAGAGTGTCATTGCGGTGAGAGTATATAATCTCCTTGTGAGAGTGTGGTCGTGGAGGGAATTGTGTAATCTCCTTGTGAGAGAGTGGTCGTGTAGAGAGAGTTTAATCTCTTTGTGAGAGTGTGGTCATCCAGCTAGTTCATAATCTCCTTCTGAGAGTGTGGTCGTGTAGAGCGTGTTTAATCTCCTTGTGAGAGTGGGGTCGAGGAGAGAGTATATAATTTCCTCATGAGAATGTAGTTGTGGAGCGACTGTATAATCTGCTTGTGAGAGTGTGGTTGTGGAGAGAGTGTATAATCTTGTGAGAATGTGGTCATGGGCAGAGTGTATAATCCCCTTGTGAGAGTATCACACTGGAGAGCGTGTATAATCTCCTTTAGACAGTGTGGTCGTGGAGAGAGTGTATAATCTCCCTGTGAGAGTGTGGTGATGGTGAGTGTGCATAATCTCGTTGTGAGAGTGTATTTGTGTAGAGAGTGTACAATCTCCTTCTGAGAGTGTGGTCGTGGAGACTGTGAATGATCTCCTTGTGAGAGTGTGGTCGTGGAGAGAGTGTATAATCTCAATGTGAAAGTGTGGTCGTTGAGAGACTGTATAATCTACCTGTGAGAGTGTGGTCCTGCGAGAGTGTATAATGTCCCTGTTAGAGTGTGGTCCTGGAGAGAGTGAATAATCTCCTTGTCAGAGTGTGGCCGTGAAGAGAGTGTATAATCTCCATGTGAATCTGCGGTCGCGGAGAGAGTTTGTAATCTCATTGTGAGAGAGTGCTCGTGGAGTGAGAGTATAATCTCTTTGTGAGACTGTGGTCATGGAGGGAGTGCATAATCTCCTCCTGTGAGTGTGGTCGTGGAGAGTGTGTATAATCTCCTTGTGAGAGTGCGGTCGTGGAGAGAGTGTATAAGCTCCAGGTGAGAGTGGGGTCGAGGAGAGAGTGTATAATCTCCTAGTAAGAATGTGGTCGTGGAGGGAGTGTATAATCTGCTTGTGAGAGTGTCGTCGTGGAGAGAGTGTATAATCTGCTTGTGAGAGTGTGGTTGTGGAGAGAGTGTATAATCTCCTGTTGAGAATGTGGTCATGGAGAGAGTGTATAATGCCGTTGTGAGAGTATGGCCCTGGAGAGCGTGTATAATCTCCTTTAGACAGTCTGGTCGTGGAGAGAGTGTATAATCTCCCTGTGAGAGTGCGGTGATGTTGAGAGTGCATAATCTCCTTGTGAGAGTGTATTTGTGGAGAGAGTGTACAATCTCCTTCTGAGAGTGTGGTCGTGGAGACTGTGCATAAACTCCTTGTGAGAGTGTGGTTGTGGAGAAAGTGTGTAATCTCCATGTGATAGTGTGGTCGTGGATAGAGTGTATAGTCGGCTTCTGAGAGTGCTGTCGTGGAGAGTGTGTGTAATCTCCTTGTGAGAGTGTGGTCCTGGAGAGAGTGTATAAGCTCCTTGTCAGAGTGTGGTTGTGCACAGCGTGTATAATCTACTTGTGAGAGTGTAGTCGGTTAGATAGTGTTTTATCTCCTTGTGACAGTGTGGTCGTGGACAGAGTGTATAATCTCCTTTAGACAGTGTGGTCGTGGAGACGGTTTACAATCTCCTTGAGAGAGTGTGGTGATGGTGAGAGTTTATAGTCTCCTTGTGAGAGTGTGGTCGTGGTGAGAGTGTATAATCTCCTTGTGGGAGTGTGGTCCTGGAGAGAGGGTATAATTTGCTTGTGAGAGTGTGGTCCTGGAGAGAGTGTATAATCTCCTTGAGAGAGTGTTGTAATTGTGAGAGTGTATAATCTCCTTGTGAGAGTGTGGTCGTCGAGGTAGTGCATAATCTCCTTGTGAGAGTGTGGTCGTGGAGGGAATTGTGTAATCTCCTTGTGAGAGAGTGGTCGTGGAGAGAGAGTATAATCTCTTTGTGAGAGTGTGGTCGTGGAGGGAGTTCATAATCTCCTTCTGAGAGTGTGGTCGTGGAGAGTTTGTATAATCTCCTTGTGAGAGTGTGGCCGTGAAGAGAGTGTATAATCTCCATGTGAATGTGCGGTCGTGGAGAGATTGTGTAATCTACTTCTGAAAGTGTGGTCGTTGAGAGTATATATAATCTCTTTGTGAGATTGTGGTCGTGGAGAGCTTGTATAATCTCCTTGTGAGAGTGGGGTCGAGGAGAGAGTGTATAATCTTGTGAGAATGTGGTCGTGGAGGGAGTGTATAATCCACTTGTGAGAGTGTCGTCGTGGAGGGAGTGTATAATCTGCTTGTGAGAGTGTGGTCCTGGAGAGAGTGTATAATCCCCTTGTGAGAATGTGGTCGTGGAGGGAGTGTATAATCTCCTTGTGAGAGTATGGTCCTGGAGAGCGTGTATAATCTCCTTTTGACATTGTGGTCATGGAGAGAGTGTATAATCTTCTTGTCAGAGTGTGGTGATGGTGAGAGTGTGTAATCTCCTTGTGAGGGTGTGGTCGTGGTGAGAGTGTATAATCTCTTTTAGAAAGTTTGTTTGTGGAAATTGTGTATAATCTCCTTGTGAGAGTGTGGTCGTGGAGAGAGTGTATAACCTCATTGTGAGATTTCTGTCGTGGACAGCATGTATAATCTCCTTGTCACAGTGGGGTCATGGAGAGAGTGTATAATCTCCTTGTGGCAATGTGTTCGTGCAGGGAGTGTATATTCTGCTTGTGAGAGTGTGGTCGTGGAGAGAGTGTATAATCTCCTTGTGAAAATGTGGTTGTGGAGAGAGTGTATAATCTCCTTGTGACAGTATGGTTCTGGAGAACGTGTATAATCTCCTTTTGACAGTGTGGTCGTGGAGAGGGTGTATACTCTACTTGTGAGAGTGTGTTCGTGGAAGGAATTGTGTAATCTCTTTGTGAGAGAGCGGTCGTAGAGAGTGAGTATAATCTCTTTGTGAGACTGTGGTCGTAGAGGGAGTGCATGATCTCCTCCTGAGAGTATGGCCGTGAAGAGAGTGTATAATCTCCATGTGAATGTGCGGTCGTGGAGAGATTGTGTAATCTACTTCTGAAAGTGTGGTCGTTGAGAGTATATATAATCTCTTTGTGAGATTGTGGTCGTGGAGAGCTTGTATAATCTCCTTGTGAGAGTGGGGTCGAGGAGAGAGTGTATAATCTTGTGAGAATGTGGTCGTGGAGGGAGTGTATAATCCACTTGTGAGAGTGTCGTCGTGGAGGGAGTGTATAATCTGCTTGTGAGAGTGTGGTCCTGGAGAGAGTGTATAATCCCCTTGTGAGAATGTGGTCGTGGAGGGAGTGTATAATCTCCTTGTGAGAGTATGGTCCTGGAGAGCGTGTATAATCTCCTTTTGACATTGTGGTCATGGAGAGAGTATATAATCTTCTTGTCAGAGTGTGGTGATGGTGAGAGTGTGTAATCTCCTTGTGAGGGTGTGGTCGTGGTGAGAGTGTATAATCTCTTTTAGAAAGTTTGTTTGTGGAAATTGTGTATAATCTCCTTGTGAGAGTGTGGTCGTGGAGAGAGTGTATAACCTCATTGTGAGATTTCTGTCGTGGACAGCATGTATAATCTCCTTGTCACAGTGGGGTCATGGAGAGAGTGTATAATCTCCTTGTGGCAATGTGTTCGTGCAGGGAGTGTATATTCTGCTTGTGAGAGTGTGGTCGTGGAGAGAGTGTATAATCTCCTTGTGAAAATGTGGTTGTGGAGAGAGTGTATAATCTCCTTGTGACAGTATGGTTCTGGAGAACGTGTATAATCTCCTTTTGACAGTGTGGTCGTGGAGAGGGTGTATACTCTACTTGTGAGAGTGTGTTCGTGGAAGGAATTGTGTAATCTCTTTGTGAGAGAGCGGTCGTAGAGAGTGAGTATAATCTCTTTGTGAGACTGTGGTCGTAGAGGGAGTGCATGATCTCCTCCTGAGAGTATGGCCGTGAAGAGAGTGTATAATCTCCATGTGAATGTGCGGTCGTGGAGAGATTGTGTAATCTACTTCTGAAAGTGTGGTCGTTGAGAGTATATATAATCTCTTTGTGAGATTGTGGTCGTGGAGAGCTTGTATAATCTCCTTGTGAGAGTGGGGTCGAGGAGAGAGTGTATAATCTTGTGAGAATGTGGTCGTGGAGGGAGTGTATAATCCACTTGTGAGAGTGTCGTCGTGGAGGGAGTGTATAATCTGCTTGTGAGAGTGTGGTCCTGGAGAGAGTGTATAATCCCCTTGTGAGAATGTGGTCGTGGAGGGAGTGTATAATCTCCTTGTGAGAGTATGGTCCTGGAGAGCGTGTATAATCTCCTTTTGACATTGTGGTCATGGAGAGAGTGTATAATCTTCTTGTCAGAGTGTGGTGATGGTGAGAGTGTGTAATCTCCTTGTGAGGGTGTGGTCGTGGTGAGAGTGTATAATCTCTTTTAGAAAGTTTGTTTGTGGAAATTGTGTATAATCTCCTTGTGAGAGTGTGGTCGTGGAGAGAGTGTATAACCTCATTGTGAGATTTCTGTCGTGGAGAGCATGTATAATCTCCTTGTCACAGTGGGGTCATGGAGAGAGTGTATAATCTCCTTGTGGCAATGTGTTCGTGCAGGGAGTGTATATTCTGCTTGTGACAGTGTGGTCGTGGAGAAAGTGTATAATCTCCTTGTGAAAATGTGGTTGTGGAGAGAGTGTATAATCTCCTTGTGACAGTATGGTTCTGGAGAACGTGTATAATCTCCTTTTGACAGTGTGGTCGTGGAGAGGGTGTATACTCTACTTGTGAGAATGTGTTCGTGGAAGGAATTGTGTAATCTCTTTGTGAGAGAGCGGTCGTAGAGAGTGAGTATAATCTCTTTGTGAGACTGTGGTCGTAGAGGGAGTGCATGATCTCCTCCTGAGAGTATGGTCGTGGAGAGTGTGTATAATCTCCTTGTGAGATTGTGGTCGTGGAGAGAGAGTTTAATCTCATTGTTAGAGTGTGGTTGTGGAGAAAGTGTATATTCTCCTTGTGAAGTGTGGTCGTGGAGAGAGTGTACAATCTCCTTGTGAGAGTGTGGTCCTGGAGAGAGTGAATAATCTCCTTGTGAGAGTGTGGCCGTGAAGAGAGTGTATAATCTCCATGTGAATGTGCGGTCGTGGAGAGAGTGTGTAATCTACTTCTGAAAGTGTGGTCGTCGAGAGTATATATAATCTCCTTGTGAGATTGTGCTCGTGGACAGCGAGTGTAATCTCCTTGTGAATGTGTGGTCTTCGAAAGAGCGTATAATCAGCTTCTCAGAGTGTGGTCGGGGAGAGTGTGTATTATCTCCTTGTGAGTGTGGTTGTGGAAAGAGTGTATAATGTCTTTGTGAGAGTGTGGTTGTGGAGAGAGTGTATAATCTCCTTGGGAAACTGTGGTCGTGGAGAGAATGTATAATCTCTTTGTGATAGTGTTGTCGTGGAGAGAGTGTACAGTCTCCTTGTGAAAGCTTGGTAGTGGAAAGTGTGTATAATCTCCTTCTGAGAGTGTGGTCCTGGAGAGAGGGTATAATCTCCTTGTGAGAGTGTGGCCGTGAAGAGAGTGTATAATCTCCATGTGAATGTGTGGTTTAGAGAGAGTGTGTAAAATCCTTCTGAGATTGTGCTCGTCGAGAGTGTATATAATCTCCTTGTGAGATTGTGGTCGTGGAGAGAGTGTATAATCTCCATGTGAGATTGCTTTCGTGGAGAGCATGTATAATCTCCTTGTCACAGTGGGGTCGTTGAGAGAGTGTATAATCTCCTTGTGAGAGTGTGGTCGTGGAGAGAGAGTATAATCTCTTTGTGAGACTGTGGTCGTAGAGGGAATGCATAATCTCCTCCTGAGAGCGTAGTTGTGGAGAGTGCGTATAATCTCCTTGTGAGAGTGTGGTCGTGGAGCGAGAGTTTAATCTCATTGTGAGAGTGTGGTTGTGGAGAAAGTGTATAATCTCCTTGTGAAAGTGTGGTTGTGGAGAGAGTGTATAATCTCCTTGTGAGAGTGTGGTCCTGGAAAGAGTGAATAATCTCCCTGTGAGAGTGTGGCCGTTAAGAGAGTGTATAATCTCCATGTGAATATGCGGTCGTGGAGAGAGTGTGTAATCTACTTCTGAAAGTGTGGTCGTCAAGAGTATATATAATCTCCTTGTGAGATTGTGGTCGTGGAGAGAGAGTATAATCTCTTTGTGAGACTGTGGTCGTAGAGGGAATGCATAATCTCCTCCTGAGAGCGTAGTTGTGGAGAGTGCGTATAATCTCCTTGTGAGAGTGTGGTCGTGGAGCGAGAGTTTAATCTCATCGTGAGAGTGTGGTTGTGGAGAAAGTGTATAATCTCCTTGTGAAAGTGTGGTTGTGGAGAGAGTGTATAATCTCCTTGTGAGAGTGTGGTCCTGGAAAGAGTGAATAATCTCCTTGTGAGAGTGTGGCCGTTAAGAGAGTGTATAATCTCCATGTGAATATGCGGTCGTGGAGAGAGTGTGTAATCTACTTCTGAAAGTGTGGTCGTCGAGAGTATATATAATCTCCTTGTGAGATTGTGGTCGTGGAGAGAGAGTATAATCTCTTTGTGAGACTGTGGTCGTAGAGGGAATGCATAATCTCCTCCTGAGAGCGTAGTTGTGGAGAGTGCGTATAATCTCCTTGTGAGAGTGTGGTCGTGGAGCGAGAGTTTAATCTCATCGTGAGAGTGTGGTTGTGGAGAAAGTGTATAATCTCCTTGTGAAAGTGTGGTTGTGGAGAGAGTGTATAATCTCCTTGTGAGAGTGTGGTCCTGGAAAGAGTGAATAATCTCCTTGTGAGAGTGTGGCCGTTAAGAGAGTGTATAATCTCCATGTGAATATGCGGTCGTGGAGAGAGTGTGTAATCTACTTCTGAAAGTGTGGTCGTCGAGAGTATATATAATCTCCTTGTGAGATTGTGGTCATGGAGAGCGTGTATAATTTCCTTGTGAATGTGTGGTCTTGGAGAGAGCGTATAATCAGCTTCTCAGAGTGTGGTCGTGGAGAGTGTGTTTTATCTCCTTGTGAGAATGTGGTCATGGAGGGAGTGTATAATCCGTTTGTGAGAATGTCATCGTGGAGGGAGTGTATAATCTCCTTGGGAAAGTGTGGTCGTGGAGAGAGTGTATAATCTCTTTGTGAGAGTGTGGCCGTGAAGAGAGTGTATAATCTCCATGTGAATGTGTGGTTTAGAGAGAGTGTTTAAAATCCTTCTGAGAGTGTGGTCATCGAGAGTGTATATAATCTCCTTGTGAGATTGTGGTCGTGGAGAGCGTGTATAATCTCCATGTGAGATTGCTGTCGTGGAGAGCATGTATAATCTCCTTGTCACAGTGGGGTCGTTGAGAGAGTGTATAATCTCCTTGTGAGAGTGTGGTCGTGGAGAGAGAGTATAATCACTTTGTGAGACTGTGGTCGTAGTGGGAATGCATAATCTCCTCCTGTGAGTGTGGTTGTGGAGAGTGCGTATAATCTCCTTGTGAGAGTGTGGTCGTGGAGAGAGAGTTTAATCTCATTGTGAGAGTGTGGTTTTGGAGAAAGTGTATAATCCGTTTGTGAGAGTGTCATCGTGGAGGGAGTGTATAATCTGCTTGTGAGAGTGTGGTCCTGGAGAGAGTGTATAATCCCCTTGTGAGAATGTGGTCGTGGAGGGAGTGTATTGTCTCCTTCTGAGAGTATGGTCCTGGAGAGCGTGTATAATCTCCTTTAGACATTGTGGCGTGGAGAGAGTGTATAATCTACTTGTGTGAGTGTGGTCGTGGAGGGAATTGAGTAATCTCTTTGTGAGGGAGTGGTCGTGGAGAGAGAGCATAATATCTTTGTGAGACTGTGGTCATGGAGGGAGTGCATAATCTCCTCCTGAGAGTGTGGTCGTGGAGAGTGTGTATAATCTCCTTGTGAGAGTTTGGTCGTGGAGAAAGTGTATAAGCTCCAGGTGAGAGTGCGGTCGTGGAAAGAGTGTATAATCTCCTTGTGAGAATGTGGTCATGGAGGGAGTGTATAATCCCCTTGTGAGAGTATGGCCCTGGAGAGCGTGTATAATCTCCTTTAGACAGTGTGGTCATGGAGAGAGTGTATGATCTCCCTGTGAGAGTGTGATTATGGTGAGAGTGCATAATCTCCTTGTGAGAGTGTATTTGTGCAGAGAGTGTACAATCTCCTTCTGAGTGTGTGGTCGTGGAGACTGTGCATAAACTCATTGTGAGAGTGTGGTCGTGGAGAAAGTGTGTAATCTCCTTGTGAAAGTGTGGTCGTGGATAGAGTGTATAGTCTCCTTCTGAGAATGCTGTCATGGAGAGTGTGTGTAATCTCCTTCTGAGAGTGTGGTCCTGGAGAGAGTGCATAATCTCCTTGTGAGAGTGTGGTCGTGCACAGCGTGTATAATCTACTTGTGAGAGTGTAGTCAGTTAGAGAGTGTTTTATCTCCTTGTGACAGTGGGGTCGTTGAGAGAGTGTATAATCTCCTTGTGAGAGTGTGGTCGTGGAGAGAGAGTATAATCTCTTTGTGAGACTGTGGTCGTAGAGGGAATGCATAATCTCCTCCTGAGAGCGTAGTTGTGGAGAGTGCGTATAATCTCCTTGTGAGAGTGTGGTCGTGGAGCGAGAGTTTAATCTCATTGTGAGAGTGTGGTTGTGGAGAAAGTGTATAATCTCCTTGTGAAAGTGTGGTTGTGGAGAGAGTGTATAATCTCCTTGTGAGAGTGTGGTCCTGGAAAGAGTGAATAATCTCCTTGTGAGAGTGTGGCCGTTAAGAGAGTGTATAATCTCCATGTGAATATGCGGTCGTGGAGAGAGTGTGTAATCTACTTCTGAAAGTGTGGTCGTCGAGAGTATATATAATCTCCTTGTGAGATTGTGGTCGTGGAGAGAGAGTATAATCTCTTTGTGAGACTGTGGTCGTAGAGGGAATGCATAATCTCCTCCTGAGAGCGTAGTTGTGGAGAGTGCGTATAATCTCCTTGTGAGAGTGTGGTCGTGGAGCGAGAGTTTAATCTCATTGTGAGAGTGTGGTTGTGGAGAAAGTGTATAATCTCCTTGTGAAAGTGTGGTTGTGGAGAGAGTGTATAATCTCCTTGTGAGAGTGTGGTCCTGGAAAGAGTGAATAATCTCCTTGTGAGAGTGTGGCCGTTAAGAGAGTGTATAATCTCCATGTGAATATGCGGTCGTGGAGAGAGTGTGTAATCTACTTCTGAAAGTGTGGTCGTCGAGAGTATATATAATCTCCTTGTGAGATTGTGGTCGTGGAGAGCGTGTATAATTTCCTTGTGAATGTGTGGTCTTGGAGAGAGCGTATAATCAGCTTCTCAGAGTGTGGTCGTGGAGAGTGTGTTTTATCTCCTTGTGAGAATGTGGTCATGGAGGGAGTGTATAATCCGTTTGTGAGAGTGTCATCGTGGAGGGAGTGTATAATCTCCTTGGGAAAGTGTGGTCGTGGAGAGAGTGTATAATCTCTTTGTGAGAGTGTGGCCGTGAAGAGAGTGTATAATCTCCATGTGAATGTGTGGTTTAGAGAGAGTGTTTAAAATCCTTCTGAGAGTGTGGTCATCGAGAGTGTATATAATCTCCTTGTGAGATTGTGGTCGTGGAGAGCATGTATAATCTCCTTGTCACAGCGGGGTCGTTGAGAGAGTGTATAATCTCCTTGTGAGAGTGTGGTCGTGGAGAGAGAGTATAATCACTTTGTGAGACTGTGGTCGTAGTGGGAATGCATAATCTCCTCCTGAGAGTGTAGTTGTGGAGAGTGCGTATAATCTCCTTGTGAGAGTGTGGTCGTGGAGAGAGAGTTTAATCTCATTGTGAGAGTGTGGTTTTGGAGAAAGTGTATAATCCGTTTGTGAGAGTGTCATCGTGGAGGGAGTGTATAATCTGCTTGTGAGAGTGTGGTCCTGGAGAGAGTGTATAAACCCCTTGTGAGAATGTGGTCGTGGAGGGAGTGTATTGTCTCCTTCTGAGAGTATGGTCCTGGAGAGCGTGTATAATCTCCTTTTGACATTGTGGCGTGGAGAGAGTGTATAATCTACTTGTGTGAGTGTGGTCGTGGAGGGAATTGAGTAATCTCTTTGTGAGAGAGTGGTCGTGGAGAGAGAGCATAATATCTTTGTGAGACTGTGGTCATGGAGGGAGTGCATAATCTCCTCCTGAGAGTGTGGTCGTGAAGAGTGTGTATAATCTCCTTGTGAGAGTTTGGTCGTGGAGAAAGTGTATAAGCTCCAGGTGAGAGTGCGGTCGTGGAGAGAGTGTATAATCTCCTTGTGAGAATGTGGTCGTGGAGGGAGTGTATAATCCCCTTGTGAGAGTATGGCCCTGGAGAGCATGTATAATCTCCTTTAGACAGTGTGGTCGTGGAGAGAGTGTATGATCTCCCTGTGAGAGTGTGATTATGGTGAGAGTGCATAATCTCCTTGTGAGAGTGTATTTGTGCAGAGAGTGTACAATCTCCTTCTGAGTGTGTGGTCGTGGAGACTGTGCATAAACTCCTTGTGAGAGTGTGGTCGTGGAGAAAGTGTGTAATCTCCTTGTGAAAGTGTGGTCGTGGATAGAGTGTATAGTCTCCTTCTGAGAGTGCTGTCATGGAGAGTGTGTGTAATCTCCTTCTGAGAGTGTGGTCCTGGAGAGAGTGTATAATCTCCTTGTGAGAGTGTGGTCGTGCACAGCGTGTATAATCTACTTGTGAGAGTGTAGTCAGTTAGAGAGTGTTTTATCTCCTTGTGACAGTGTGGTCGTGGAGAGAGTGTACAATCTCCTTGTGAGAGTGTGGTGATGGTGAGAGTTTATAATCTCCTTTTGAGAGTGTGGTCGTGGTGAGGGTGTATAAACTCCTCGTGAGAGTGTGTCGTGGAGAGGGTGTTTAATCTCCTTTCGACAGTGTGGTCGTGGAGACGATGTATAATCTCCTTGTGAGAGTGTGGTCCTGGAGAGAAGGTATAATCTCCTTGTGAGAGTGTGGTCCTGGAGCCAGTGTATAATCTCCTTGAGAGAGTGTTGTAATTGCGAGAGTGTATAATCTCCTTTTGAGAGTGTGGTCGTGGAGGGAATTGTGTAATCTCCTTGTGAGAGAGTGGTCGTGGAGAGAGAGTATAATCTCTTTGTGAGAGTGTGGCCGTGGAGGGAGTTCATAATCTCCTTCTGAGAGTGTGGTCATGGAGACTGTGTATAATCTCCTTGTGAGAGTGTGGTCCTGGAAAGAGTGAATAATCTCCTTGTGAGAGTGTGGCCGTTAAGAGAGCGTATAATCTCCATGTGAATATGCGGTCGTGGAGAGAGTGTGTAATCTACTTCTGAAAGTGTGGTCGTCGAGAGTATATATAATCTCCTTGTGAGATTGTGGTCGTGGAGAGCGTGTATAATTTCCTTGTGAATGTGTGGTCTTGGAGAGAGCGTATAATCAGCTTCTCAGAGTGTGGTCGTGGAGAGTGTGTTTTTTCTCCTTGTGAGAATGTGGTCATGGAGGGAGTGTATAATCCGTTTGTGAGAGTGTCGTCGTGGAGGGAGTGTATAATCTCCTTGGGAAAGTGTGGTCGTGGAGAGAGTGTATAATCTCTTTGTGAGAGTGTGGTCCTGGAGAGAGGGTATAATCTCCTTGTGAGAGTGTGGCCGTGAAGAGAGTGTATAATCTCCATGTGAATGTGTGGTTTAGAGAGAGTGTGTAAAATCCTTCTGAGAGTGTGGTCATCGAGAGTGTATATAATCTCCTTGTGAGATTGTGGTCGTGGAGAGCGTGTGTAATCTCCATGTGAGATTGCTGTCGTGGAGAGCATGTGTAATCTCCTTGTCACAGTGGGGTCGTTGAGAGAGTGTATAATCTCCTTGTGAGAGTGTGGTCGTGGAGAGAGAGTTTAATCTCATTGTGAGAGTGTGGTTTTGGAGAAAGTGTATAATCCGTTTGTGAGAGTGTCATCGTGGAGGGAGTGTATAATCTGCTTGTGAGAGTGTGGTCCTGGAGAGAGTGTATAATCCCCTTGTGAGAATGTGGTCGTGGAGGGAGTGTATTGTCTCCTTATGAGAGTATGGTCCTGGAGAGCGTGTATAATCTCCTTTTGACATTGTGGCGTGGAGAGAGTGTATAATCTACTTGTGTGAGTGTGGTCGTGGAGGGAATTGAGTAATCTCTTTGTGAGGGAGTGGTCGTGGAGAGAGAGCATAATATCTTTGTGAGACTGTGGTCATGGAGGGAGTGCATAATCTCCTCCTGAGAGTGTGGTCGTGGAGAGTGTGTATAATCTCCTTGTGAGAGTTTGGTCGTGGAGAGAGTGTATAAGCTCCAGGTGAGAATGTGGTCGTGGAGGGAGTGTATAATCCCCTTGTGAGAGAATGGCCCTGGAGAGCGTATATAATCTCCTTTAGACAGTGTGGTCGTGGAGAGAGTGTATGATCTCCCTGTGAGAGTGTGATTATGGTGAGACTGCATAATCTCCTTGTGAGAGTGTATTTGTGCAGAGAGTGTACAATCTCCTTCTGAGTGTGTGGTCGTGGAGACTGTGCATAAACTCCTTGTGAGAGTGTGGTCGTGGAGAGAGTGTATAATCTCATTGTGAGAGTGTGGTTGTGGAGAAAGTGTGTAATCTCCTTGTGAAAGTGTGGTCGTGGATAGAGTGTATAGTCTCCTTCTGAGAGTGCTGTCATGGAGAGTGTGTGTAATCTCCTTCTGAGAGTGTGGTCCTGGAGAGAGTGTATAATCTCCTTGTGAGAGTGTGGTCTTGCACAGCGTGTATAATCTACTTGTGAGAGTGTAGTCAGTTAGAGAGTGTTTTATCTCCTTGTGACAGTGTGGTCGTGGAGAGAGTGTATAATCTCCTTGTGAGAGTGTGGTCGTGCACAGCGTGTATAATCTACTTGTGAGAGTGTAGTCAGTTAGAGAGTGTTTTATCTCCTTGTGACAGTGTGGTCGTGGTGAGGGTGTATAATCTCCTTGTGAGAGTGTGTCGTGGAGAGGGTGTTTAATCTCCTTTCGACAGTGTGGTCGTGGAGACGATGTATAATCTCCTTGTGATTGTGTGGTCCTGGAGAGAGGGTATAATCTCCTTGTGAGAGTGCGGTCCTGGAGCGAGTGTATAATCTCCTTGAGAGAGTGTTGTAATTGCGAGAGTGTATAATCTCCTTGTGAGAGTGTGGTCGTCGTGGGAGTGCATAATCTCCTTGTGAGAGTGTGATTGCGGTGAGAGTGTATAATCTCCTTTTGAGAGTGTGGTCGTGGAGGGAATTGTGTAATCTCCTTGTGAGAGTGTGGTCGTGGAGGGAGTTTATAATCTCCTTCTGAGAGTGTGGTCATGGACACTGTGTATAATCTCCTTGTGAGAGTGTGGTCCTGGAGAGAGTGTACAATCTCTTTGTGAGAGTGTGGTTGTGGAGAGAGTGTATAATCTCCTTGTAAAAGTGTAGTCGTGGAGAGAGTGTATAACCTCTTGTGAGATTACTGTCGTGAAGAGCATGTATAATCTCCTTGTCACAGTGGGGTCGTGGAGAGGGTGTATAATCTCCTTGTGACAATGTGTTCGTGCTGGGAGTGTATATTCTGCTTGTGAGACTGTGGTGGTAGAGAGAGTGTGTAATCTCCTTGTGAAAATGTGGTCGTGGAGAGAGTGTATAATCTCCTTGTGACAGTATGGTTCTGGAGAACGTGTATAATCTCCTTTTGACTGTGTGGTCGTGGAGAGGGTGTATACTCTACTTGTGAGAGTGTGGTCGTGGAAGGAATTGTGTAATCTCTTTGTGAGAGAGTGGTCAAGGAGAGAGAGTATAATCTCTTTCTGAGACTGTGGTCGTAGAGGGAGTGCATAATCTCCTCCTGAGAGTGTGGTCGTCGAGAGTGTGTATAATCTCCTTGTGACAGATTGGCCATGGACAATGAGTTTAATCTAATTGTTAGAGTGTGGTTGTGGAGAAAGTGTATAATCTCCTTGTGAAAGTGTGGTCGTGGAGAGAGTGTATAATCTCCTTGTGAGAGTGTGGTCCTGGAGAGAGTGAATAATCTCCTTGTGAGAGTGTGGCCGTGAAGAGAGTGTATAATCTCCATGTGAATGTGCGGTCGTGGAGAGAGTGTGTAATCTACTTCTGAAAGTGTGGTCGTCGAGAGTGTATATAATCTCCTTGTGAGATTTTGTTCGTGGAGAGCGTGTATAATCTCCTTGTGAATGTGTGGTCTTGGAGAGAGCGTATAATCAGCTTCTCAGCGTGTGGTCGTGGTGTGTGTGTATTATTGCCTTGTGAGTGTGCTTGTGGAAAGAGTGTATAATCTCTTTGTGAGAGTGTGGTTGTGGAGAGAGTGTATAATCTCCTTGGGAAAGTGTGGTCGTGGAGAGAGTGTATAATCTCCTTGTGATAGTGTTGTCGTGGAGAGAGTGTACAGTCTCCTTGTGAAAGCTTGGTTGTGGAGAGTGTGTATAATCTCCTTCTGAGAGTGTGGTCCTGGAGAGAGGGTATAATCTCCTTGTGAGAGTGTGGCCGTGAAGAGAGTGTATAATCTCCTTGTGAATGTGTGGTTTTGAGAGAGTGTGTAAAATCCTTCTGAGAGTGTGGTCGTCGAGAGTGTATATTATCTCCTTGTGAGATTGTGGTCGTGGAGAGATGTATAATCTCCTTGTGAGAGTGGGGTCGAGGAGTTAGTGTATAATCTCCTTGTGAGAATGTGGTCGTGGAGGGAGTGTATAATCTCCTTGTGAGAGTGTGGTCCTGGAGAAAGTGGATAATCTCCTTGTGAGAGTGTGGCCGTTAAGAGAGTGTATAATCTCCTTGTGAGAGTGTGGTCCTGGAGAAAGTGGATAATCTCCTTGTGAGAGTGTGGCCGTTAAGAGAGTGTATAATCTCCTTGTGAATGTACGGTCGTGGAGAGAGTGTGTAATCTACTTCTGAAAGTGTGGTCGTCGAGAGTATATATAATCTCCTTGTGAGAATGTGGTCGTGGAGAGAGTGTACAGTCTCATTGTGAAAACTTGGCCCTGGAGAGAGTGTATAATCTCCTTGTGAGAGTGTGGTCCTGAACAGAGGGTATAATCTCCTTGTGAGAGTGTGGTCCTGGAGAGTGAGAATAATCTCCTTGTCAGAGTGTGGCTGTGAAGGGAGCGTATAATCTCCAAGTGAATGTGTGGTCGTGGCGTCAGTGTGTAATCTCCTTCTGAGAGTGATGTCGTCTAGAGTATATATAATATCCTTGTGAGAGTGTGGTCCTGGAGAGAGTATATAATCTCTTTGTGAGAGTGTGGTTGTGGAGAGAGTGTATAATCTCCTTGTAAAAGTGTAGTCGTGGAGAGAGTGTATAATCTCTTTGTGAGAGTGTTGTCGTGGAGAGAGTGTATAGTCTCCTTGTGAGAGTGTGGTTGTGCGGAGAGTGCATAAACTCCTAGTGAGAGTGTGGTCATGGAGACAGTGTGTAATCTTTTCTGAGAGTGATGTCGTTGAGAGTGTATATAATCTCCTTGTGAGACTGTGGTTGTGGAGAAAGTGTATAAACTCTTTGTGAAAGTGTGGTCGTGGAGAGCGTGTATAATCTCCTTGTCAGAGTGTGGTCCTGGAGAGAGTGAATAATCTCCTTGTGAGAGTGTGGCCGTGAAGAGACCGTATAATCTCCATGTGAGTGTGCGGTCGTGGAGAGAGTGTATAATCTACTTCTGAAAGTGTGGTCGTGGAGAGAGTGTATAATCTACTTCTGAAAGTGTGGTCGTGGAGAGAGTGTATAATCTCCTTGTCACAGTGGGGTCGTGGAGAGTGTGTATAATCTCCTTGTGACAATGTGTTCGTGCAGGGAGTGTATATTCTGCTTGTGAGACTGTGGTCGTAGAGAGAGTGTGTAATCTCCTTGTGAAAATGTGGTCGTGGAGAGAGTGTATAATCTCCTTGTGACAGTATGGTTCTGGAGAACGTGTATAATCTCTTTTTGACTGTGTGGTCGTGGAGAGGGTGTATACTCTACTTGTGAGAGTGTGGTCGTGGAAGGAATTGTGTAATCTCTTTGTGAGAGAGTGGTCGTGGAGAGAGAGTATAATCTCTTTCTGAGACTGTGGTCGTAGAGGGAGTGCATCATCTCCTCCTGAGAGTGTGGTCGTCGAGAGTGTGTATAATCTCCTTGTGACAGATTGGCCATGGAGAATGAGTTTAATCTAATTGTTAGAGTGTGGTTGTGGAGAAAGTGTATAATCTCCTTGTGAAAGTGTGGTCGTGGAGAGAGTGTATAATCTCCTTGTGAGAGTGTGGTCCTGGAGAGTGAATAATCTCCTTGTGAGAGTGTGGCCGTGAAGAGAGTGTATAATCTCCATGTGAATGTGTGGTCTTGGAGAGAGCGTATAATCAGCTTCTCAGCGTGTGGTCGTGGAGAGTGTGTATTATTGCCTTGTGACTGTGGTTGTGGAAAGAATGTAAAATCTCTTTGTGAGAGTGTGGTTGTGGAGAGAGTGTATAATCTCCTTGGGAAAGTGTGGTCGTGGAGAGAGTGTATAATCTCCTTGTGATAGTGTTGTCGTGGAGAGAGTGTACAGTCTCCTTGTGAAAGCTTGGTTGGGAGAGTGTGTATAATCTCCTTCTGAGAGTGTGGTCCTGGAGAGAGGGTATAATCTCCTTGTGAGAGTGTGGCCGTGAAGAGAGTGTATAATCTCCTTGTGAATGTGTGGTTTAGAGAGAGTGTGTAAAATCCTTCTGAGAGTGTGGTCGTCAAAAGTGTATATTTTCTCCTTGTGAGATTGTGGTCGTGGAGTGCATGTATAATCTCCTTGTGAGAGTGGGGTCGAGGAGTTAGTGTATAATCTCCTTGTGAGAATGTGGTCGTGGAGGGAGTGTATAATCTCCTTGTGAGAGTGTGGTCCTGGAGAAAGTGGATAAACTCCTTGTGAGAGTGTGGCCGTTAAGAGAGTGTATAATCTCCTTGTGAATGTGTGGTCGTGGAGAGAGTGTGTAATCTACTTCTGAAAGTGTGGTCGTCGACAGTATATATAATCTCCTTGTGAGATTGTGGTCGTGGAGAGCGTGGATAATCTCCTTGTGAATGTGTGGTCTTGGAGAGAGCGTATAATCAGCTTCTCAGAGTGTGGTCGTGGAGAGTGTGTATTATCTCCTTGTGAGAGTGTGGTCGTGGAGAGAGTGTATAATCTCTTTGTGAGAGTGTGGTTGTGGAGAGAGTGTATAATCTCCTTGTAAAAGTGTAGTCGTGGAGAGAGTGTATAATCTCTTTGTGAGAGTGTTGTCGTGGAGAGAGTGTATAGTCTCCTTGTGAGAGTGTGGTTGTGCGGAGAGTGCATAAACTCCTAGTGAGAGTGTGGTCGTGGAGACAGTGTGTAATCTTTTCTGAGAGTGATGTCGTTGAGAGTGTATATAATCTCCTTGTGAGACTGTGGTTGTGGAGAAAGTGTATAAACTCTTTGTGAAAGTGTGGTCGTGGAGAGCGTGTATAATCTCCTTGTCAGAGTGTGGTCCTGGAGAGAGTGAATAATCTCCTTGTGAGAGTGTGGCCGTGAAGAGACCGTATAATCTCCATGTGAGTGTGCGGTCGTGGAGAGAGTGTATAATCTACTTCTGAAAGTGTGGTCGTGGAGAGAGTGTATAATCTCCTTGTGAGATTACTGTCGTGGAGAGCATGTATAATCTCCTTGTCACAGTGGGGTCGTGGAGAGGGTGTATAATCTCCTTGTGACAATGTGTTCGTGCAGGGAGTGTATATTCTGCTTGTGAGACTGTGGTCGTGGAGAGAGTGTATAATCTCCTTGTGATAGTGTTGTCGTGGAGAGAGTGTACAGTCTCCTTGTGAAAGCTTGGTTGTGGAGAGTGTGTATAATCTCCTTCTGAGAGTGTGGTCCTGGAGAGAGGGTATAATCTCCTTGTGAGAGTGTGGCCGTGAAGAGAGTGTATAATCTCCTTGTGAATGTGTGGTTTTGAGAGAGTGTGTAAAATCCTTCTGAGAGTGTGGTCGTCGAGAGTGTATATTATCTCCTTGTGAGATTGTGGTCGTGGAGAGATGTATAATCTCCTTGTGAGAGTGGGGTCGAGGAGTTAGTGTATAATCTCCTTGTGAGAATGTGGTCGTGGAGGGAGTGTATAATCTCCTTGTGAGAGTGTGGTCCTGGAGAAAGTGGATAATCTCCTTGTGAGAGTGTGGCCGTTAAGAGAGTGTATAATCTCCTTGTGAGAGTGTGGTCCTGGAGAAAGTGGATAATCTCCTTGTGAGAGTGTGGCCGTTAAGAGAGTGTATAATCTCCTTGTGAATGTACGGTCGTGGAGAGAGTGTGTAATCTACTTCTGAAAGTGTGGTCGTCGAGAGTATATATAATCTCCTTGTGAGAATGTGGTCGTGGAGAGAGTGTACAGTCTCGTTGTGAAAACTTGGCCCTGGAGAGAGTGTATAATCTCCTTGTGAGAGTGTGGTCCTGAACAGAGGGTATAATCTCCTTGTGAGAGTGTGGTCCTGGAGAGTGAGAATAATCTCCTTGTCAGAGTGTGGCTGTGAAGGGAGCGTATAATCTCCAAGTGAATGTGTGGTCGTGGCGTCAGTGTGTAATCTCCTTCTGAGAGTGATGTCGTCTAGAGTATATATAATATCCTTGTGAGAGTGTGGTCCTGGAGAGAGTATATAATCTCTTTGTGAGAGTGTGGTTGTGGAGAGAGTGTATAATCTCCTTGTAAAAGTGTAGTCGTGGAGAGAGTGTATAATCTCTTTGTGAGAGTGTTGTCGTGGAGAGAGTGTATAGTCTCCTTGTGAGAGTGTGGTTGTGCGGAGAGTGCATAAACTCCTAGTGAGAGTGTGGTCATGGAGACAGTGTGTAATCTTTTCTGAGAGTGATGTCGTTGAGAGTGTATATAATCTCCTTGTGAGACTGTGGTTGTGGAGAAAGTGTATAAACTCTTTGTGAAAGTGTGGTCGTGGAGAGCGTGTATAATCTCCTTGTCAGAGTGTGGTCCTGGAGAGAGTGAATAATCTCCTTGTGAGAGTGTGGCCGTGAAGAGACCGTATAATCTCCATGTGAGTGTGCGGTCGTGGAGAGAGTGTATAATCTACTTCTGAAAGTGTGGTCGTGGAGAGAGTGTATAATCTACTTCTGAAAGTGTGGTCGTGGAGAGAGTGTATAATCTCCTTGTCACAGTGGGGTCGTGGAGAGTGTGTATAATCTCCTTGTGACAATGTGTTCGTGCAGGGAGTGTATATTCTGCTTGTGAGACTGTGGTCGTAGAGAGAGTGTGTAATCTCCTTGTGAAAATGTGGTCGTGGAGAGAGTGTATAATCTCCTTGTGACAGTATGGTTCTGGAGAACGTGTATAATCTCTTTTTGACTGTGTGGTCGTGGAGAGGGTGTATACTCTACTTGTGAGAGTGTGGTCGTGGAAGGAATTGTGTAATCTCTTTGTGAGAGAGTGGTCGTGGAGAGAGAGTATAATCTCTTTCTGAGACTGTGGTCGTAGAGGGAGTGCATCATCTCCTCCTGAGAGTGTGGTCGTCGAGAGTGTGTATAATCTCCTTGTGACAGATTGGCCATGGAGAATGAGTTTAATCTAATTGTTAGAGTGTGGTTGTGGAGAAAGTGTATAATCTCCTTGTGAAAGTGTGGTCGTGGAGAGAGTGTATAATCTCCTTGTGAGAGTGTGGTCCTGGAGAGTGAATAATCTCCTTGTGAGAGTGTGGCCGTGAAGAGAGTGTATAATCTCCATGTGAATGTGTGGTCTTGGAGAGAGCGTATAATCAGCTTCTCAGCGTGTGGTCGTGGAGAGTGTGTATTATTGCCTTGTGACTGTGGTTGTGGAAAGAATGTAAAATCTCTTTGTGAGAGTGTGGTTGTGGAGAGAGTGTATAATCTCCTTGGGAAAGTGTGGTCGTGGAGAGAGTGTATAATCTCCTTGTGATAGTGTTGTCGTGGAGAGAGTGTACAGTCTCCTTGTGAAAGCTTGGTTGGGAGAGTGTGTATAATCTCCTTCTGAGAGTGTGGTCCTGGAGAGAGGGTATAATCTCCTTGTGAGAGTGTGGCCGTGAAGAGAGTGTATAATCTCCTTGTGAATGTGTGGTTTAGAGAGAGTGTGTAAAATCCTTCTGAGAGTGTGGTCGTCAAAAGTGTATATTTTCTCCTTGTGAGATTGTGGTCGTGGAGTGCATGTATAATCTCCTTGTGAGAGTGGGGTCGAGGAGTTAGTGTATAATCTCCTTGTGAGAATGTGGTCGTGGAGGGAGTGTATAATCTCCTTGTGAGAGTGTGGTCCTGGAGAAAGTGGATAAACTCCTTGTGAGAGTGTGGCCGTTAAGAGAGTGTATAATCTCCTTGTGAATGTGTGGTCGTGGAGAGAGTGTGTAATCTACTTCTGAAAGTGTGGTCGTCGACAGTATATATAATCTCCTTGTGAGATTGTGGTCGTGGAGAGCGTGGATAATCTCCTTGTGAATGTGTGGTCTTGGAGAGAGCGTATAATCAGCTTCTCAGAGTGTGGTCGTGGAGAGTGTGTATTATCTCCTTGTGAGAGTGTGGTCGTGGAGAGAGTGTATAATCTCTTTGTGAGAGTGTGGTTGTGGAGAGAGTGTATAATCTCCTTGTAAAAGTGTAGTCGTGGAGAGAGTGTATAATCTCTTTGTGAGAGTGTTGTCGTGGAGAGAGTGTATAGTCTCCTTGTGAGAGTGTGGTTGTGCGGAGAGTGCATAAACTCCTAGTGAGAGTGTGGTCGTGGAGACAGTGTGTAATCTTTTCTGAGAGTGATGTCGTTGAGAGTGTATATAATCTCCTTGTGAGACTGTGGTTGTGGAGAAAGTGTATAAACTCTTTGTGAAAGTGTGGTCGTGGAGAGCGTGTATAATCTCCTTGTCAGAGTGTGGTCCTGGAGAGAGTGAATAATCTCCTTGTGAGAGTGTGGCCGTGAAGAGACCGTATAATCTCCATGTGAGTGTGCGGTCGTGGAGAGAGTGTATAATCTACTTCTGAAAGTGTGGTCGTGGAGAGAGTGTATAATCTCCTTGTGAGATTACTGTCGTGGAGAGCATGTATAATCTCCTTGTCACAGTGGGGTCGTGGAGAGGGTGTATAATCTCCTTGTGACAATGTGTTCGTGCAGGGAGTGTATATTCTGCTTGTGAGACTGTGGTCGTAGAGAGAGTGTGTAATCTCCTTGTGAAAATGTGGTCGTGGAGAGAGTGTATAATCTCCTTGTGACAGTATGGTTCTGGAGAACGTGTATAATCTCTTTTTGACTGTGTGGTCGTGGAGAGGGTGTATACTCTACTTGTGAGAGTGTGGTCGTGGAAGGAATTGTGTAATCTCTTTGTGAGAGAGTGGTCGTGGAGAGAGAGTATAATCTCTTTCTGAGACTGTGGTCGTAGAGGGAGTGCATCATCTCCTCCTGAGAGTGTGGTCGTCGAGAGTGTGTATAATCTCCTTGTGACAGATTGGCCATGGAGAATGAGTTTAATCTAATTGTTAGAGTGTGGTTGTGGAGAAAGTGTATAATCTCCTTGTGAAAGTGTGGTCGTGGAGAGAGTGTATAATCTCCTTGTGAGAGTGTGGTCCTGGAGAGTGAATAATCTCCTTGTGAGAGTGTGGCCGTGAAGAGAGTGTATAATCTCCATGTGAATGTGTGGTCTTGGAGAGAGCGTATAATCAGCTTCTCAGCGTGTGGTCGTGGAGAGTGTGTATTATTGCCTTGTGAGTGTGGTTGTGGAAAGAATGTAAAATCTCTTTGTGAGAGTGTGGTTGTGGAGAGAGTGTATAATCTCCTCGGGAAAGTGTGGTCGTGGAGAGAGTGTATAATCTCCTTGTGATAGTGTTGTCGTGGAGAGAGTGTACAGTCTCCTTGTGAAAGCTTGGTTGGGAGAGTGTGTATAATCTCCTTCTGAGAGTGTGGTCCTGGAGAGAGGGTATAATCTCCTTGTGAGAGTGTGGCCGTGAAGAGAGTGTATAATCTCCTTGTGAATGTGTGGTTTAGAGAGAGTGTGTAAAATCCTTCTGAGAGTGTGGTCGTCAAAAGTGTATATTTTCTCCTTGTGAGATTGTGGTCGGGGAGTGCATGTATAATCTCCTTGTGAGAGTGGGGTCGAGGAGTTAGTGTATAATCTCCTTGTGAGAATGTGGTCGTGGAGGGAGTGTATAATCTCCTTGTGAGAGTGTGGTCCTGGAGAAAGTGGATAAACTCCTTGTGAGAGTGTGGCCGTTAAGAGAGTGTATAATCTCCTTGTGAATGTGTGGTCGTGGAGAGAGTGTGTAATCTACTTCTGAAAGTGTGGTCGTCGACAGTATATATAATCTCCTTGTGAGATTGTGGTCGTGGAGAGCGTGGATAATCTCCTTGTGAATGTGTGGTCTTGGAGAGAGCGTATAATCAGCTTCTCAGAGTGTGGTCGTGGAGAGTGTGTATAATCTCTTTGTGAGAGTGTGGTTGTGGAGAGAGTGTATAATCCCCTTGTGAGAATGTGGTCGTGGAGAGAGTGTACAGTCTCGTTGTGAAAACTTGGTCTTGGAGAGAGTGTATAATCTCCTTGGGAAAGTGTGGTCGTGGAGAGAGTGTATAATCTCCTTGTGATAGTGTTGTCATGGAGAGAGTGTACAGTCTCCTTGTTAAAACTTGGTTGTGGAGAGCGTCCATAAACAACTTCTGAGAGTGTGGTCCTGGAGAGAGTGTATAATCTCCTTGTGAGAGTGTGGCCGTGAAGAGAGTGTATAATCTCCATGTAAATGTGTGGTTTAGAGAGAGTGTGTAAACTCCTTCTGAGAGTGTGGTCATCGAGAGTGTATATAATCTCCTTGTGAGAGTGTGGTTGTCGAGAGTGTATATAATCTCCTTGTGAGAGTGTGGTCGTGGAGAGAGTATATAATCTCCTTGTGAGACAGTGGTCATGGAGAGTGTGTATAATCTCTTTCTGAGAGTGTGGTCCTGAGAGAGGGTATAATCTCCTTGTGAGAGTGTGGTCCTGGAGAGTGTGAATAATCTCCTTGTCAGAGTGTGGCTGTGAAGGGAGCGTATAATCTCCAAGTGAATGTGTGGTCGTGGAGACAGTGTGTAATCTCCTTCTGAGAGTGATGTCGTCGAGAGTGTATATAATATCCTTGTCAGATTGTGGTCGTGGAGACCTTGTATAATCTGCTTGTGAGAGTGTCGTCGTGGAGGGAGTCTATAATCTACTTGTGAAAGTGTGGTCCTGGAGAGGGTGTATAATCCCCTTGTGAGAATGTGTTCGTGGAGAGAGTGTATAATCTCCTTGGGAGTGTGTGGTGATGGTGAGAGTTTATAATCTCCTTCTGAGAGTGTGGTCGTGGTGAGAGAGTATAATCTCCTTTGGACAGTGTGGTCATGGAGACGGTGTATAATCTCCTTGTGAGAGTGTGTTCCTGGAGAGAGGGTATAATCTCCTTGTGAGAGTGTGGTCTTGGAGAAAGTGTATAATCTCCTTTTGACATTGTGGTCGTGGAGAGAGTGTGTAAT